>NC_133789.1:12126996-12142439 GCF_003597395.2 Chelonoidis abingdonii
TCACTGCCAGCCTGGGGGGATCGGAGCTGAGAACCTAGAGGGGCAAAGCCCCATATCCCAACCCGGCCCTCTAAAGCGCCCGGGGTCAGGAGCGTGATGGGTCCAGTGGGCTCAGAGCCATGGGGCAGGGCCTTGAGCAGGCAGCTCCCAAGGAGAACGGGATGTAACCGAGCCCTGGGGAGATGCCACAGGATCCCAGTCCCCATCCTGTGTTGGGGACATCCCAGCTGGGGAGTCCCTGCCCGAGGCTTCTCGGCTTGGCCCGGCTAATACTGGCAGGGGAATGGACTGCACTGGGCCGGGGCCAGCTAGGCCCTGCCATCTCTGGGAGAGGGTATTGTACAGGGAAGCAGGTCTCTGGGTGCCCCTTGGTCTGCAGCTGTGCCCCCCATGGACCAATGGGAGACTGCCTGCCCCCAGCTCTAGTTCCCCCAGCCTATCCCTGGACAGATGCCCTTGGGTTTTGTAACGATGCTGCTTCTGGTTGGACTCAACTGAGAGTATCAGTTCAGGACAAATTGCTTAAAGCAGGGCAGTTACAGCCCAAGGCTGGGGTTTCTATGCAAACCAAGGCAAACCAAACCAGAAAAACAGAGAAGACTTTGGCTTTACCCCACTGGCTAACCATAAGTTACACAGGCCATTTCCTTAGACACTCCAGTTTCCCAGTATCACCACCAGTGCCACTCATTATGGGGACAAATGGTTATGAAAACCAACACCCCAATAAAAGAAAAGAGGTTCTCTCAATCCCAAAGGACCAAGCCCCAGACCCAGGTCAATATACAAATTAGATCTTCCTCACAAATCATGCTGTTGCCAATCCTTTAGAATCTAAAATCTAAAGGTTTATTCATAAAAGGAAAAAGATAAAGATGAGAGTGAGAATTGGTTAAATGGAAACAATTACATACAGTCAGGGACAGCTCCAGACACCAGCGCAGTAAGCGCGTACCTGGGGCAGCAAGCTGTGTGGGGCAGCCTTCCGGTCACTGTGAGAGCGGCAGTCAGGCGGTCTTTGGTGGCATGCCTGCAGGAGGTCTGCCGGTCCCGCGGTTTCAGGACCAGCAGGATTGAAGACAAGATGGAGGAGCTGCAGCAGCTTTTTATAGTCTCTTGCCAAGTGGTCACTGCTTTCTTTGTCCCAAAGACAAGCTGTCCATCACATAGCATGGAAAAACCTCAGAGTTCTGTCCACAGGCATGTCCCTGCATCCCTTGCTGAGTCACAAAGTGTATCTGCCTTCTCTCAATGGGTCAGTTGTATAGCTGATGGTCCTTCAAGGGCCATGAAGCAGGCTATGCAGTGCTGACACCAAATTGTCTGGGGTGTCACCCAGAAGCAGAGCAAAAGTTTGAAATACAGACAGTCTAGAGTCAATACTTATAACTTTAAATTCAAAAATGACATGTGCATACAGACAGCATAATTATAACCAGCAAACCATAACCTTGTCTTAGATACCTTATTTGACCCCCTTTATACAAGATTTGGTGCCACGACAGGACTTTGGTTGCAATAATGATCTATACAGTTCCAGTTTATGGCAATAACGTCACAGGTTTGTGCCGCTCCCAGCCCAGCCCCCACAGAGAAGAGCCCCCTGCATGGTCCAGGCGGCTCTGTGCTTTCTTGTCTCGGATGAAATGTCCCTTCTCTCCAAGCCCCGGCATGGTGGCTGCAGCTGGTCTGTGCTTAAGAGTTGTGTGAGTCGCCTTCTGCCCTGCCCCAAAGCAGGTAAGAAGTGCTGGGAGCAGAAGTGCTGATCCCTGCCCTAGGAGGGTAAAATAGCCCTTGGGTTACAGGACCCATCTGCAAGGTCCCAAAAACCCCATGGAGTGGGGTGAGAACCCAATGTCAGTTCCAACCCCTGTCCTTCAGCTGTGTCCTGCTCCCCTCCTGCCCCCATTCCTGGGGGGCCCCACATCCACTCAGGGGCTCTCTGCCCTGCTCTAGCAGTGGCAGCACTAGGCACAAGCAGATTAAACAATTCTTTAGGCTCCAAGCAGCTCATGGGGCCTCTAGTTTGGTATTACCACCCAAACCTGTTCATCGAATGTAACGTGGCCTGTTTACCAGGATGTCAGTGTGAGGGAGTTGGGATCTTTTTCGGTTTGTGGATATTATGCAGTTCATATCTGTAATGGGCTGGTTGGGGGGAAGAATATTCTGCTTAGGGCCCCACTGGGCTAGCACCGCCTCTGTCCTCGAGCAGCCGCAACCCAGAGGCTTACGGGTCGCTTACAGCCAGCGACCCACTGGAGCTCAGCTTTTAGCTCGGGTAGCAGAGGCTCAAGGGTTTCGACTCAGAGATCCAGGGTTCAGTCCCTGCTGACAACCCACAAGGGGTACTACGTTACACTTGCATAGCCCTCCAGCATGCTGTGAATCAGCTGCCGTGTCCTACCCCAGAGTTGGCTGCATTCAGTGGGGGATGGCGTCCCTCTGGCCTGGGAAGCCCCTCGGGCCCCTTTGGAAAGCAAACAGGTGAACCGCTGTGTTGTAACTGCATCCATGGGGCTGCCCTTCCCTCGGCCCCTTTCCTAGGGGGACAGCTCCACTGGCAGAGGAAGGTGAAGGCCCTGCCCAGCTCCTATGGGAAGCAGGCCCCGTCGGCGGAGGTGGAGATGACGGCTTACGTGCTCCTGGCCTATCTCTCCCTGCCCAGTGTGTCTGCTGCCGACATGGCGATCGCCGCCCTGATCGTCCCCTGGCTCAGCAAGCAGCAGAACCCCTATGGGGGCTTTGCCTCCACGCAGGTAACACCCCTGCCCTCAGGCAAACCAGCACTGATGTCCTGGTGCAGGAAGGAGCCCCCGAGAGCTGCATCTCCACATCTGAGCCGGGGTCCTTCTTGGGAGAGGGAGTCCTGGGTGCAGAACCCCCTGCCCTCAGGCTGAGAGCTGGGGTCCCGGTGTCAGCACCCCAGCGGGTCCCAATCCTGCTGCAGTGAGTCTGAGCCAGGTTCCTCTCCCCAGAGCGTGACAGCAGCTCAGTGACTCTCCTCCCCAGGACACGGTGGTGGCCCTGCAGGCCCTGGCCAGATACGCAGCCGTGACGAACAGCGCGAGCGGGGCTGTGTCGGTGACGGTGAGCTCCCAGGCTGGGACCCGGCAGCAATTCCACGTGGACAACGCCAACCGGCTGGTGCTGCAGCGAGCGGCCCTGCAGGAGATCCCCGGGCAGTACATGGTGCGGGCCAGCGGCAAGGGCTGTGTCTTTGTGCAGGTGAGTTCAGGAGCCCCTGGGGCCCAGCCGGCCCAGCGGTGACTGGCTGTGCCCTTGCCCTGCCCCACGGCGCCTGGCTCTGGGCCCAGGCTCTGATCTGCGGTGGCGCAGGCAGCAGGCTCTGCCCCAACCTTCTTGCTTGTCTTCCCAGCTGACTCTGCGCTACAACGTGCCGCCCCCAAAGAGCGCTGCGACCTTTGACCTGCAGGTGGAGACGGAGCCGAAGGAGTGCACCGAGAGCGCCAGATCCCGCTTCAGCCTTGTGCTGCATGCCCGGTACGAGCCCCAGCCCCCAGCCCCGCGGGTTCAAGCACCCAGGGGCAGGGGCAGGCCCCAGGCAGTGGGGAAATGGCTGAGGCAGAGCCGCCCCACTGCAAGAATCGATCGCCGGGGGAGCCATCCCCCCACAGGGCTCAGGGCAGAGGCAGGGGCCCCTTGGAATGTGCCAGGCGCTAAAGGGCTGGTTCTCGGGAGGTAGAAGTATAGAGACGCCTTGCAGGCAGAGGATGGAGGCTCCCCCTCACCCCCCTGTGTCTGTAACCAGGGCAAACCCCAACCTCAGCACGCCTGACCGATACAGGACATCTCTCGTATTGGTCAGGGGGTGGGTGAGCATGGCGTGAGGGTGAGCGCCCAGCATCCAACGGTGGCCAGTTCGGATCTGCCATCTCCATAATGAACGCTCGACCATGCCGGCCTTCCCACACGCCGATCCGGGCTCTGCGGCAGGCTGAGCTTCCAGGGGGCGAACCAGACCGATACTGGTCAACCAGCATGAACCCGGGGCTGATCCATTGGGGAGAGGGCCCAGACCCCAATGACGAGCACAGATTGCAGCTCTGCCCAGGGGAGCTCCCCCTGCAGAAGTCCTGCCCCCTGACCATGGGCACTGGTGGCAGCCCCCGTGGGTCTCCCATCTAGTCACTGAGCAGGTCTGACCCGGCTGCCTCCCCTACAACACAACGCCCATGTCCAGACTCCCTGCCCCGTCCCCCAGCAGACACTTCCAGTGCTTCAGGTGTGACTGGCATGGGGGAGGTGGCAGCCAGGCCCCTCGGCCATGGGCATTTTTGGTGCCCCATGCCAGCCCAGCAGGCAGTGACTCGACCCATGCCCTCCCTTCCTGGCTCAAGCCGTTTCCATCCTCTGCTCCTGGGAGGAAGCCGCCTTTGGTGAAGAGGTGTTGGAGGTGCAGAACGACCAGGTGACGCTCTTATCTGGACCGTGTGAGTGCGGGTGGCTCGGGGCTCCGGGGGCCTGGTGTGAAGGGGAGGCGTGTCCATGCCCCTGGCTCCACCCCCATTCCAGCTGCTCTTGTCTGTGCTCTGTGTTACACGCACGCGAGAGCGTCACTGAAATCTCCCCTGATTTCCAAGTGTCCGTGTTCCACAAAGGACGGGGAGATGGCGACCAGACTCAGCCAAAGGCCAGGGAGGGCCGTGAACGAGCGACGGGGAGCTCAGGTTGGGAGGATGGAGTGGGCCCTGAGTGTTGATGAAAAGGGAATGGAACAGGGATTGGGGAGCATTTTCTTCACTGCTCCAGGCTGCAGGGCAGAGGGAAGCGGCTAGGCCCAGGCCAAGCCCAGGAGGAGGGGGTTCGAGCTGCCAGTGCAGTGTTTTCAAGCCCAGGCACTCGCTTCTGTTGCTCCTCTCGGTAGCTGTATGAAGGAGGCGGCGATTTTACCTTCTCCCTGGAGCAGGATTTCCCTGTGAAGAATCTCAGAAGCAGCCCCAGTTGAGACTGTCGATTACTACGAGACCGGGTGAGTCCCGCCCTTGCGCCTCCGCCCCCATTACAGTTACTCTCTAGGCTTCTGTGGCATAGTCAGCGCTGGCCGTGGGCATTGTCCTGCGCTTGCTCCACCCCACCATTACAGCTGTCTCCTGGGCTCTTGTGTCACACCATCAGGGCGTGGGGTCACTGAAATCTCCCAGGTGCCAAGTGCCCCATTTCCATAAATTCCACTTCAGTCAGAGCCGTTCCCCGGTTGATATGTGGATGGTCGCTCACCCGAGGGACACGGGAACCGCTGTGCTCGTCGGGCTAGTGGGCATGGTGCGCTGGTTATGTAACTGGGCCGTGCCAGAGGAGCAGGGGAGTTCCCGGCCCCCTTCAGGGTCCCCCACATTTCTCCCTGCCATCCAGCTCCTCAGATGCCCTTCAGAATCCTTTTTGCTGGGCCAGGAGGTGGCAGGACGTTTCCATAGCATTTTGAGGGGTGACTCAGTGGTGATTGCTGGGCCCATCTGACTTACGTGCGAGATGAGGGATGGGAGTGAGCGCACAGCCCCACTCAGGACAGGTGGGGGCGACCTTCCACTCCCTTCTAGGGCTCAGATCCTACAGCAGGGATCCCCTGGGGCCTTGGGGAACATGCCATGTGTGGGGATTGGGGGAGGGGTTCTCATCCCCCCACTGAGTCTCTGCTCCATTCCTTACATCCCTCGTGTTGGCAGGTGAACACACAGAGTTGAGCACAGAACTCTTTGCCAGGAGATGTTGTGAAGGTCAAGACTTTAAACAGGGTTCAAAACAAGAACTAGATTAAGTTCCTGGGGGATAGGTCCATAAATGGCTATTAGCCAGGATGGGCAGGGATGGTGTCCTTAGCCTCTGTTGCCAGAGCTGGGAGCACGAAGCAACAGGCAGATGGATCACTTTTGTGATGGACCTGGTTCTCGTTCATTCCTCTGGGGCACCTGGCAGTGGCCACTGTCAGCAGACGGATCTGGGCTTGGATGGACCTTTGGTCTGCCCAATCTGGCCGCTCTTATGTTCTTAAGCTTTACACCTTCATTTTGTTTCGTGGTCTCTTGGATATTAGCCCTGAAGTTGGAGAACTGCTTTTCTTTGTTCCATCAGAGTCCATTCAGATATTCCTTAGATAGAAACCCCGGGATTTCAACCTTTTCCATTTGCGACCCCTAAAAAATTTTCAAATGGATTGCTGCCGGATCCTTTGAAATTTAGACATAGTCTGTGGCCTCCCAGGGGGCTGCAGACCCAGGCTGAATACCGCTGTTCATAGGCGCGAGTGTGTGGGTGCTCCAAGGCTGGAGTCAGTCCTGTGGATCGCTCCTCTCCCCCCCCACCAGTGCCTCCCACTCTGGAGGGACCTGCCCAGGCAGCTCTTCCCCTTTCTCCCTGCCATCTCCTGGCACGCCAAGGGATCAGCTGTTCAGAGCATACAAGAGGGCTGCCAGGCCGCCCAGAGATTCCGGAGGCCTGGGGTCTTCAGTGGTGGGGAGACCCCACTTCGCGCGTAATTCGGCGGTGGGGGGCTCCGCCGCGGGTCTTCAGGCATTCAGTGGCGGGTCCCGGACAGAAGGTCCCCCGCAGGCAAATTACCGCCAAATTACACTTTGGTGGTAACTCGCTGGCAGGGGGTCTTCCAGAACGGTCCTTAGGACCCCCCGCACCCCGATTACCTCCAAAGACCTGGCTGCACTTTCATCGGCAGCCGCTTGGTGGTAATTCGTCAGCGGGGGCTCCTTCCGGAGTGGTCCTTAGGACTCCCCCGCCAGCAAAGACCGGGAATGGAAGACAACTCAGGGTCCAGGCCCACAAGAGTTTTCTGGGCCCCCCCAGAGCGATAGGACCTCGCTTCAGGGGCTCCAAAACTCTCGTGGGGGCCCCTGCGGGGCCTGGGCCTGGGACAAATTGCCCTTCTTGGCCCCCCCCAGGCGGCCTTGGGTGCTGCATGGAGGGGAGAGCGGAGGACAAGAATAGGCAGGGTGAGGGTGAGGTGGGGTATGGAGGGTGGACATGGAAGAAGTGAGGCGGGTGGGGGTTGGAGAAGGGTGGAGTGAGGGGTCAGGAAGAAGCGGCGGTCAGGGTTTGGAGAAGGGGCGGAGTGGGGGCAGGAGGACCTGGGGGAAGGAGGAGTTGTGTTCCCTGCCAGAATATCACTGAGCTCGAACCTCCCACAGTGCACCTCCTGATGCCACACCAAAGCAGTGATGGGCTGACGTGGGCATCACCAGGCGTTTCCTCACGTGAGAGCCATTCGCCTGGTCAGCAGGGGGCGCTGCAGACCCATCCCCTGAGTCATTTCAATCCAGCCCTGGGAAAGCCCTGCACTGACCGGGGGCAGGACGAGCTGTCCCCAGTTGCTCGGTCCAAGCTCTGATTTCTTGTGGGGTGAATGCTGCTCTGGGAGACACTCCCGCAGCTGTACCCAGACCCACTGGGACTGCGGAGCCTGTTTGGGTCCTTGGCTGGGGCTGTCTTGGGATGCCCAGCTGTGACCGAGGGCAGAATTGGGCTCTGTGATGCCAGGACTGGCCGTGACAGAGACCTGAGTCATTCCATGGATGCCGATCTAAGGGATACGGGCCCCAGGCCTGATGTCTGACACTCACCCCCTTCCTGAATCGCTCTCCCCTGGGCAGGGGCCTCCCACCCTACCCCAAGCTTCACACCCCCAGAGGGCCCTGTCTGCCTGTTGGTGCTGAAATCCCTGTTACCTTTGAGCCGTCCCAGGGGACAGGTAAACATTTGAGGGTAAACCAGCAAGGGGCAGTGACCTGGGCCAGATCGCCGCATCCCTGGAGCTGGCAGCGAGCCAGGGCCAGCAGACTGCAGCATCAGTGTGCAGGTGTCTGCAGTCGGGGGGAGGGGAAGTGGATATTTCTGTTACCCAACCGATTTGCCTGTTACACAAGGAAACCCAGGTCTCCTCCCTCCCCTCGAGTGAGGGCAAACATGGAAACTGAATTCTCCTTCCAGCCCATCTGGGGCTCCGCTGGCGGGTGTGTGCCCATGTGTGAGTGAGAGCGCTTAGCCAGCTGGTAGATTTTTGCACCCTAGGTAATTATTTCATACTATAAACCTACCGTAAAAGAACATGATTCACGCGGTGAAGCTGAGCGCTGGCACGTTAGGAAATGTCCGACTCACGGAACAAACAGGACATACTTGTGTAAGAACACACTGTGCCATAACATGCTCACATGAGGGGGCTGAATGAGGGATGACACAGGCAATCTGCCTTCTGGCATTGCTGAACTTTTCACTTCTAGACTTTGCAACCTTCATGCTTCTGGGATGGAGTTTTTGTGTTTAATTTCTATTGCTGGGGGGAGGGGTTAAAGAAAAACAAACATTTTCTTGTGTGCCCCTGTATAGACTCCACCACTGCAGCCCACGGCCATGGATTGTAAGGCCAGGAGGGGCCATTATATCATCTAGATCAGTGCGTCTCAAATTTTTGTATTGGCAACTCCTTTCACTCAGCAACCTTCTGTGTGCCACCCTCCTTATAAATTTTAAATCCTTTTTCTAAATTTAACACTATTAGAAATGCTGGAAGTGAAGCAGAGTTTGAGGGTGGAGGTGGCCAGCTTGTGACCCCAACATAATAACCGTGTGACACCCTGAGGGGCAGGACCACATTAAGACTTTTAGAGGTCCTAAGCACTGAAAAGATTATGGTGCCCCCCACTAAGTAATTCAAAATAAAAACCAGACTATACCGTAAAATCAAATTTTATTTTTCAAAATGACACAAAACTTACATGTTTGTTGAAATTAAAATAGCTTCTTTTTAGATTTTCTGATTGCAAAATTCTGGATAAGTTCATCGAAGCTGACTCGACGAAGCATGTCCGGTTCCATACACAATAGAGAAAGTAAATCAACTCTGTCCTGACACATTGTTCTCTGAGGGTTTTTTAATCTTTTCAGCTGAGAAAAAGAGCATTCTGTGGAGCAGTTAGTAATCATCAATGTTAGAAAAATACGTAGTGCAATCTCTACATTTGGCAATGCACATTGTATTCTATCTTTCAATATTGTGTCATGAAGATCAATGTGACTGAAATTTCATTTTTCCCTGTTTCATTAAACTTTGCGCGCATATAACAGTGGAACTGCTGTACTTCTCCACAGAGATTCATGTTCAAGTCAACAGGATATAAGTCAACTAGCTTTTGGGAACGGTGTGAATATTGTTCATCAGATAAGTCCATATCATTTAGAAAAGAAAATCTACTTGATACTTCTTTGTACACTTCATCTCTCCCCTTCATATGAGCTTCAAGTATATCAATTATAGAGTAGTAAGTAGATACGCGAAATTTGTCTCTAGGATTCAATGCTGTTTCTGTTGCACTGCTATCATATGCATGTATTTTCCTGATTCGCTTGCGGGACTGGGCTTCTTTGTAGTTAGTATCAGGCTAGATATCTTTTGATATGTCTTCAAATCTTTCGAAATCATTCCTCAAAGCGTGTAAGTGGTCTGCTAATGCTTGCCAGAGGTCTGCACATGTTTTCAAATCCAATGCTTTTTCTTAGAGAGCTTGACTTGTGTGGTAAAAATGTTGTAAAATTTCATTCCATGTGGTCAACATGAATACAGACTCTAGTTCTTGCATCTTGTTTGCAATGTTTTCTGCCTCTCGTATAGTTTCTCCCTTTTGTGATTGGTCTTCAGCTATACTTTCTAATGCATCCACAATCTTTGAGTAGGACTCCAGAATTGCACTTGTTGCCATTGCATGTGCCTCCCAGCGACTATTAGAAAGAGATTTCAACACACAATCATTGCCCAAATATGTTTTAAGAACTGCCCATCGGTGTGTTGAGGCAGAGAAAATAACTGGACTATTGAGAAAAACCTTACTGCCACCGGACAACAATCAACAGCACTGCGGCCAACAAGATTGAGAGTGTGTGCAGCACATGGTATGAGTATGGCATATTTGTTCTGTTCTCAAAGCTTCTTCGGCATTCCTTGATAACGCCCTGACATGTCAGCAGCATTGTCATAAGATTGACCTCTGCACTTTGAGAAATCTATTTTGCAAACTTTGGCACAGATAATGCAGTACTTGATTTGCCATTTTTTCACCAGTGTCCCTTTTCCGATTGAGGAATGTTATAAATAGTTCAACTGGTTTTCCATCTGTGGGAGACACATATCTTAGTACAATACTCAATTGATCAATATGTGAAAGATCAGATGTAGAGTCGACAGATAAACTGAAGTACCCAGCAGTACTTATTTCATCCACAATAGCTGAACAAACTTTGTCACTCATTAGACCAATGAGTTCATCACATATTGTCTTGGACAAGTATGATGGGTTACCTTTGCCAGCATTCCCATATTTTGAGATATGGCCTGCTAAAAATGGGTCAAACTGAGCCCCGCTCAACCAATCCCAAGAAATTTCCATTCTGCAATGATCCAAATGTGTCATTTGATCCCTGGAAAGGCAGACCAGCTTCAGCTCTGTTTGAATAAACGCTATAACACGCTGTTATCATGCTCTCCTTTAATTTGTTCTTCCAATTTTTGTTTCAATCCAAAAGCCCTGTCTTTGATTTAAATATGTCCGCATTGAATCTCTGTGAGTAGTGCTATTTTCATGTGTTCAATTAAACTATTCCGCCGCACTACTCCATCTGCAGCAAACTGGGATGTTGGAAGGTTTTTATGCAAGAAGTTTGCAAACAGAACAGTACACAGACCCTGTTGTGGTGAATCAGTAGCCATTTCTGAGTGTATTTCTCACAATTCGCTTTCATGCCGAAAATATTTTTTGTGGAATATCTTGTGTTTGCCATTGTTAAAAGTCCAGTGAATTTCTGAATGTCCAGTGTGGTGTGACAGTCTTTGGTCCACGATCTCTCCAGTAAGCTACATCACTGGTCCTGAAATCAACCCACATAGCAGGATCTTCTCCTCTTATTTACACGCATGAGCAGGTTCGTCTCTGAACACATCCACACCTTCTAGAACAATGTCTGTTTTACTACCGAAATAGGATAATCAGTACGATCTCTTATTTCCTTGCCTATTTCGATCTACATTAGTGGATGCCCCCTGGTTTAGGTGGGATAAGTAATCAAAAGAGAACAGAAAACACGGGAAGAGTGTGTAGCGGAGTGTCAGGAAGTCTAACAAAGTTCTGATTTTGTCCATGTGATCCTTCAATGCTTTTTTTGAATATATCATTTTATTTAAATCTCCTTTTTTTGGTGCCCCTGCTTTGCTGGTGCCCTAATACATTCTTAGCACTGCCTATTGGTAATCCAGCCTGCTGGGGTCATGACCCCCAGTTTGGAACCAGTGATCTCGACAGACCTCCTGCATAACACAGGCCAGAGAGTTGCATCACGCTTTCCCTGTGCTGAGCCCATTGCTTGTGTTTGAACAAAGCCCGTCCTCCCGCAAGCAGCCAGTTGGGATTTGAAGATGTCCCTCGTTGTTCCTTCATCCCAACTCGTAATAAAGCCAGTGGAAAATGTAAGTTGGCTCCAAGCACAATGCACATTCCCTAGGCCGAGGTTGATGAGATGTATTTCGTGGGAACCCATAGGAGATCTATTTTGTCTGTTCTTGTCCCATCCAGGAGGTCTGTGGGGCTGGCTCCGTACGGTAGAGAGCAGGCTGAGTGCACAATTTACAATTAATTTGAGACCTATCAGTAAGCCAGTTTTTAATCCATTAATGCCATGTTAATTTTATATAATGTCCAGTTTTTAATCAAATGTTGTGTGGTATCAAGTCAAACGCCTTACAGAAATCTCAGTATAGTACGTCAACACATTACTTTTATCTACAAAACATAATCTCATCAAAAAAAGATATCAATTAGTTTGACAGGAGCTGTTTTTCATAAGCTGATGCTAAATGGCTAAATTCGATTCTTTCCATTCTTTATTAAACAAGTCCGTATCAGCCACTCCATTATTGTGCCAGGGATCCATGTCACACTGACAGGCTCTAATAGCCAGGCCATCGGCATTTATCATTTCAAGTATTAGCACACATTAGCTTTCTCCCAGCTGTCTGGATTTCCCAGTGTTCATCTAGACGTGATATATCGATTCCGAATGCGCTCCTGTTGATCCTGAACTCCACCGGAGCGAGTGGCGGTAGCAGATTCGCACGGGAGCCACGGATGTCGATCTTGCGTCATGAGGACCCGAGGTAAATCGATCTAAGTACTTCGACTTCAGCTACGCTATTCACGTATGGTTACATATCTTAGATCGATACCGCCCCCAGTGTGACCAGCCCAGAGTGGATTGGAGTTGGAGAAGAGAGCAGTTTGGAAATGTTAAGTTACACTCAGGACTTCACGTTTGTCAGCCCACTCTGTTTTATTAGCACAACGCTCTGCTATACACCAGATAATGTGAGCACCATGCAAGACACAAACTATCTTATTTATACAGATAAAAGGGCGAGCACTTAACAAGATAACAAAGGAGCAGAATCTGATATTTCCTGGGTTAGTCATGCATATCTTATTTCCTTACTAATTATTACCGATCTTTCTGTTAATGTTTCACCATTAGCACCTTGTTATGCCTAATGTTTCTTTTCCTGGCACCTATATTTCAGCATTTCTTATTTCTGCTTAAAGGTACATACAACATTTTTTTAATCCATTCTTATTTTTACAATATAATTCATTTTACTTTCACAGAGAGAAGCAGAGGAAAATTTGGAGAAGTACTGCAGTGGGCTAAGAAGACCAAGACCTTAGGTAAAGGGACACCTGGCTTGTGCAGAGGAAGGGCAGGAAGCCCCCACAAGCTGAAGGGCAGGAGAGGGAAGTAGCCCAGGGCAAGGAATCGTCAATTCAAGTGGTTTACCGCTATCCCTAGGGTCCCTGGGCTGGGATCTGGAGTAGAGGGTGGGCCTGGGTCCCTCCCTCTCCACTCCCCTTCTCTAGGACACTAGTGGGGCAGTTAATATTCCAGTTCAGGGGCAAGAAACGGTGTCCTGAACTCTCCCCCTCCAAGAAGAGAAAGCGCGAGACCCATCATCGTAGTGCTGGCAATTTTCCACATTACAAAAAAAATTCAACCCAAGGCAGAGCTTGAGCATGGAAATTTCATCCCCGGCCATCCCAGTGCGGGAACATTAGAAGCAGTCATGAATGGGGTTTTCATGAGACATGTTCAGCAACCCCAACGTTCTTCTCATTTGCATTGCAGCCGTGGGGGCGCTGCCAGAACCCACTTTAACAAACTCATTTCTCAGCAAGCTCCTCCCCGCTGCTCCTGCCAGGGCTTTCCCAGCATCCTGGCTACTGCACCACCACCCCCAGAGGGGTCCCACCCCCTGCCGTGTAACCAATGCAAGGGGCCTCCTGGCTCATCTGACCCTTTGCCAGGCAGAATCCTCTGACTCAAGCTGCAAGAACCTGTCAGAGCCTTGAATCAGCAGCTGGGGGCGGTGGGTAAATATTGTCCTGGCTGCTTCCCCCAGCCCCAGCCAGAGACCTGACATGACCCTTGTTTACCCCGGATCAAAGCGAAGCTCTGGCTCCAGAGTCTGTATCAGGGCAGAGCAGACTGGTCTCCAGCACAGAGCAGGGGAGAGAGGGAGGAAGAAGGACCCAGAGGGGTGACGTGTGTGTGTCCCCTTGTGCCTGCCCGTCTGCCTGCAGCCCAGGAATGGGGGCCCCAGTAATCTGCCTGCTGCTCCTCCTGCACCTCACAGCTGGGACGTCTGCAGAGCCGTAAGCCCTGTCCGTGTCTGTCTGTCTGTCCACGTGGTGGGCAGTGTGGGGTGAGGGTTGGAAGCAGCCGCGGGCACCGATGAGGGGGCTGCCTGATCTGAAACTGGCAGGACAGGTCCATTCTCCCCTGGGAGCTCAGTCCCTGAGGCTGGGTCCCTTCTGGGACCCCTGGTCTTGCCCCTCCCAGCGTCAGGGGAAGGTGGCTCTGCTTAAGGCAGTAGCTTGGGGTGTGGAGAGCTGGGTTCAGTGCCCGGCTCTGCCACAGATGCCCTGTGCACCTCCAGCCAGACACTGACCCTCTGAGCCTCAGCTCCCCTGTATCATGGAGTGATGATCCTCTGCGGTCGCCTGCTCCCGTCAGTCTGTTACCTCCTCGGGCCACAGCCTGTCTCAGTGCCGGGTTTACAATGGTGCCAGTGGCACCATGGAGACAGGCCATGCTCAGACGGGGCCTCTTCCTGCTCTGCTTGCACTGTGCCCTGAGATCCCACCAACCTGCTGGTTCTCCCCCCCGCTGCCCACCACTTGCTCCTTTCAGCCTGCCCACTAGTCAGCTGAGAGCTCCTCTCCACCTCCTGGCCTCACCCTCCGGCTTCTCTCTGCCCCCTGGCTGGACCCCAGTGCACCTCTGGCTCCAGGCAGTCTCTGCTTCCCACCACCTGTGGGGCCTCACCTGTCTCCCTGGAGCTGAGCCACCTGGGACAGGTGCAGAAGCCTGGTCAGGCTCTGTCAGTTGGGGGCGGGGGGAGGAGAATGCGGTGGGGGAGGAGTTGGCTGGTTCCCTCCAGGCAAGTGGGTCCTGAGGGAGCTCAGCTGGGGCAGGCGCTGGCCTGGCTGCACCACTCCCAAGGGGACAGAGTATTCCTGACCCCAGGACCAGCCCTGGCTGCACTGACAGCTCAGTCCAGCAGACACAGTTGCCTCCCAGAGGGCTGGTGAGTGCAACCGGGAGGCAGGGCTTGAGGGAGTGGGTCTCTGGAGTGCCTGGGGGGAGGGGTGCTGGGCTGTGAGGGGGCAGGGAAGATATCTGGGTTTTGGGGCACTAGGGAATGGAGGCTCTGTGTGGGGTGCTGGGCAGTTGTCATGGGTCTGTGGGCAGAGGGGCGCTGGGCAGGGGTGATGGTGTGCAGGGCGCTGTACATTTGTGGCAGGGTCTGGGGGGGGCTCTGGCCATAGGGAATTGGGGGACGCGTTCCAGTGCGGGGGGATATGTGGCACGGCATGGGGTACGCTGGCAGCACAGGGCCGGGCAGACCATTGTGCATCTGCCGCTTTGTAAATAGTGCCCTCGCACTGGGCTGAGTGGAGCAGAGCCACCTCTGCCATGCCATTGTCCCTGGCTGGCCCTTCAGTCTGGGGATCGACCCCCCGCACCATGTTCCATAGCGTCTATAGGGGTCCACAAATATGTTCGGCGCTGGGCCCAGTTAATCTGACCTTGCCTCTCTCTGCCTGCGGGTCTGTCCAGCCCCAGCGCAGGGGGGCCAGGCTGGGCTGGGTCTCTAGGCACCAGTGCAATAGAACAGTAATTACCGATGAACCCAGCGTGTTAAACGAACATCTCAGCCGGAACCGGGCAGTGCGCCCAAGGTGCAAACGCCGAAGGGTTCTTGCGAGGACGGGCGCAGGCCCCAGGGTGCAGACTGGGCTGGGGGTGGGGGTGGGGCTGTATCTAAGCCGGTTACTGGCTGCACAGGGCTCAGGTGATCAGTACAGCCCCAGGCTGAC
>NC_133789.1:12144850-12212347 GCF_003597395.2 Chelonoidis abingdonii
GCTCTCGCGTCGCTGTGCGCTCACGACGCTGTGACTTGCTGCGAGTGCCACCCCCCCCCCACCTTTCAGCCTAACCGTGCTGTGCGCGCTGAGTGAGGTGGCAGAATCGGGCCCAGTGTGAAAATACAGATTGACAGCTCCCCTCCCAGCCACCTCGCCCGGGCACTGGCTGCAACGCAGACCCCCGGCCCTCAGACTGCCCCTTGGCAGAGACCCCAGCATCTGCCCTGCTCCTCCACGCACAGACCAGCCACCCACTGCCCTGTACCCGCCAACGCAGGGAGGGGAGGGGCCCAGGGGAGGTGCGTGGGCTCCAGCCTCATGGGCTCCACTTCCTGTCCCTGCTCTCTCTGTCACCCCCGCTGCTGTCCCCATGATTCCCCATGGCCCCAGAGACACCCCAGCCCTGGGGAGGTCACAGGCAGACCTTGGGGCAGTGATGGGTGTTTCCTGTCCCTCTAACCAGCCATCTCCTGTCTGTTTGCTTTGCAGCTGCCCCTGGTGATCGTGCAGGTCAGTCTGTGCCTCTCCAACCTCCTGCTCTTCCTGTTTGGCTCATCCGAGGGCACTCGCAGGTGTTCAGTCATGGGGATCCCAGAGGAGTCTGGGCTGTGACCACAGTGTCCAGCAATCCAGTCCTAGACCCATCTGCCCTGCTGTGGGGGTGCAAAGGGTCCCAGAGTACAGGGCGTTTCTGGGCTGGGCCTCATGGGGGGCAGTGAGGGGACATTTGTGCCATCGGGGTACATCCTCCTCATTCTGCGTTTGCAGCATCTGGGGCTTTCTGTCTGGGAGGCAGGTGGGTTTGAGCCTGGCTGGGATCCCTGCCTGAGTTGTTCACCCCAAATGTTCCCAGCCCTGAACTCTGGGGTCAGGCAGTGACTTGATCAGGCCAGTGGGGAACTCAGTGGGGAGCTCCCTTGGGAGCCTGATGGGGGAAGGGAAGGGCAGGGGGGAGGGAGGGTCTCTGGGAGCTTCAGGGGCAGAGAGAAGGGGTGGAGGATTGGGGAGGCTGCGTGGGGGGAGGGGGGCAGGGAACACACCCACAGAGGCCTGGCACTGAGATGGAAACGGTCCCTACGGCGAGTTCCCTGGGCTTTATCCAGGCTGGAGATGGGGTGTCCCTCGGGAGCCTGTTCCCCGCAGGGGCGGTGCCCTTGGGTCAGGGCTGAGGGGTGCTACCAGGAGCCCCCTTACCCAGCGACTGCCCGGCGGTACCTGCTCCAGGCTAATGGAGAAGGATTTGAGACCCTGGGCGTTGATCCAGCCCCCATCAGCAACAGGAGGCACTTGGTGGCTGCTGGGGATGAACCGTGTGTGGGGGCAGCGGCTGAGCAGGGCGTGTCCATGTTCCAGGATCCCAGCGGGAACCGCATCGCCCAGTGGCGAGATGTGACTCCGCAGCAGGGCATCGTGGATCTGTCCCTCCCGCTGTCTGCAGAGCCGGCCCTGGGGACGTACGCCATCGAGGCACAAGGGACGAGGCACTCGTTCAGCATGGAAGAATATGGTGCGCAGCGGGACCCAGGGCAGGAACTGAGGTCACGGCTCCGGCACGTGTCCCCCACCTCCATTTCTGATCCTCCTGGAGCACACGTGGCTCTTCACACATACACACCCTTCCCAGAGCTGGTGTTGCTGGGAGCGGGAGGGAAATGTCAGCGGCTGCCTCTCCATCCTCCCCTCCATAAACCTTCTGTGTCTCCTGAGGGGAGGGGGAGAGAACAGCTCTGATGTCTCCCTTGAAACAGCTGCCACCTACCCCCACCCTTGCCCCAGACACCTGCCCCTGACCCCCCAACTGCCTCCCTCCCCCCGCTTCCTCACATACCCTGCCCCTGCCCCGCCAACTGCCTCCCTCCCCCCGCTTCCTCACATACGCTGCTCCTGCCCCCCCAACTGCCTCCCTCCCACCGCTTCCCCACACACGCTGCCCCTGAGCCCCCTCCCACGCGCTCCCACCTTTCCCCTGCTGGCCAACCCCCCATTCCACAAGCAGGAGGAAAAAAGCAGGCACCCCCCAAATTCCCGCCCCACCTGGTGGCCCATCCCAGCATTGCACATTCACCCGGCCCCAATACATGCTCCCCTCCTGGGGGTTCTGGGACTTGCAGCCACGCAGCCAGCTCCTGTCAGTGCCCCAGGACGGCCCAGACCCTGAGGGACAAACTGCCCTGGAGCAGCCCCCCCTACTTCTCTGGGCTGAGTCCAGGGGTGAATTTGGCCCTGTCTGGCCAGGCTGCCTGGAGGGGGCCTGCTGGCGACGAGGTCCCAGCCGAACACCAGCTCCCCAAGGGGAACAGCTGGGACCTCATCAGCCAGGAGAAATGCCAACGTCCACTGGGCCCCTGTGGTCCCTGGCACATCCTTGCTCTCCACCCCATGTGGTGCCTGGCACGTCATCGCTCTGAGGTCCACGTTGCCCCTGGTCCAAACCTCAGCTCGGGTGACCATACATCCCATTTTAGCCAGGACAGTCCTTTTTCAAGCCCTGTCCCACTGACCTGACTTTTTTGGCAAAAGTGGGCATTTGTCCTATTTGCTCTTGCCAACTTGATCTGTGGGGGGCAGAGGAACATGGGAGGGGGCGAGCAGCGATGCCAGCCCCAAGCGGGGGGCAGGCAGGACGTGAGCAATCAATGACGGCAGCCCCAGCGTTTGGGAAATATGCTCACCCTACTTCGTATGTGCGTTGCTGCCAGCCCCACACGGGGGCATGGGAGGCTCAGCCCAGCCCCATGTGGTGTCCCATTTTCCCTTTGGGAAATATGGTCAGCCTGGCTCTGGCCCATGTCGTCCCTGGCGCTGCCCTGCCCTTGACCATTGGGGCCAGTCAGTGGGGGACAGAGGATGTTTTTCAGCTTTACTGTCAGTGGGGTTGAAAAGGCTCCTGCTGCCTGGGGTTGCGAACTTTCCACTCGCACAAAACTGAATACCCTTTGCCCGCCCCCTGCCCTGCCCCTCCCCAAGGTCCCACCCCTGCCCCCTCCATCCTGCCTCCCTCTGTCATTCGCTTTCCCCACCCTCACTCACTAGCTCACTTTCACTGAGCTGGCTCAGGGATTGGGGTGCAGAAGGAGGTGCGAGCTCTGGGGTGCGGCCAGGGATGAGGGGTTTGGGGTGCAGAAGGGGGCTCCAGGCTGAGGCTGAGGAGTTCAGAGTGTGGGAGGGGGCTCTGGACTTGGGCAGGGGATTGAAGTACAGGGGGTGTGAGGGCTCTGGCTGGGGGTACAGACTCTGGCATGGGGCCAGAAATGAAGGGTTCAGGGTGTGGGAGGGGACTCCAGACTGGGGCAGGAGGTTAGGGTGTGGGGGGAGTGAGGGCTCCAGCTGGGGGTGCGGGCTCTGGTGTGGAGCCAGGGATGAGGGGTTTGGGGTGCAGGAACGTGCTCTGGGATGGGATCGAGGGGTTCGGAGGGCTGGAGGGGGATCAGGGTTGGGGCTGGGGTGGGGGTTAGGGTGCAGAAGGTGGCTCAGGGGTGCAGGCTTCGGGTGTTGCTTATGTCAAGCAGCTCCTGGAAGCAGCAGCATGTCCCCACTCCAGCTCGCAGCCACGGTTCCCAGCCAATGGGAGCTGTGAGGGGCAGCACTTGGGTCGGGGGTAGGGTGCGGAGCCCTCTGGCTGCCCCTATGGGTAGGAGTCGGTGTGGGAACATGTCGCTGCTTCTGGGAGCAGCACGCAGCCACGGCACACAGGGACCCTGCCTTAGCCCCACTGCACTGCCGACCGGACTTTTAACAGCCCGGTCTGTAGTGCCAACCGGAGCCACCAGGGTCCCTTTTCGACCAGGCGTCCCAGTCGAAAACCGGGCACCAGGCAACTCTACTGCTGCAGCCTGCAGCCTCTTCCCAGCCCTGCTCCATTTCCAGGCCCTTCCCCTTTCCGCCCGGCTGGCAGGTTGGTGGGGGGCTGCACGACCTGGGGAGAAGCTCCCAGGCCGAGGATTGCAATGAAACTCCCGAGCTGGGGCTGCGGGCCACTTTCACCTCATCCCTCTCTGCCCCCCAGTGCTGCCCAAGTTCGAAGTGACCCTGGAGCTGCCCCCCGTGGTGACGGTGCTGGATAAGATACTCCTGCTGCGGGTGTGCGGCCGGTGAGTGTGAAAGCAGCCCTGCCGGGCCGATAAAGGGGTGCTGGTACCACCTGGACCTGACTCCCCCTCCCTCGCTCCCCAGACCATGATCTGGCCTTCCCCTTGCCTGCCTGTGCCCCCCTCTGCCCCATGCTCGTTGCCAGACAGGGCTCCCTGGGGCTCTCACTCCCACTCACACGACCAGCCCCACTCCAGCAGGGACCCCCCAGTGGGCAGACACGTTGGCCTCCTCCCCCCCATTTACCCTCTCCCTCCCCTCTGCTAAACAGATACACCTACGGGAAGCCCGTCCTGGGGAAGGTCCAGGCCAGCCTGTGTCGGGAGGAACAACCAGTGTATCACGGGTACCATCTTCATGCCAAGCGAACCGGAGCTCTGTGCACAGAGCTTACTGGCCAGGTGAATGTGACTGGGGAGGGGGCAGGTACATGACATACTGCTGGAGGAGGCTCCTCTCCATGATTTTTTTACACTGGCCAGAGGGGGACTGGTGATCTGTTGTGATATGTTGGGACATTGGGTGTGACATTGGTGTAGCTTAGTGTATAGTGCAAGACGAATCAGGCTGGATCCTCAAGAGGTCCTGCAATCTGGCAGGCTGGGTGGTGACATCAGATGGCCACACTGGGTCAGGAACCAAAGGTCCATCCAGCCCAGTATCCTGTCTACCGGACAGTGGTCGTGCTCAGGTGCCCCAGAAGGATAAACAAACAGGGGAAACTCGATCAAGATGATAGCAGTTCCACTGTTGCGCCACCATCCACCTTCTGGAAACAGAGACTAGGACACCATCCTGCCAATCCCTGCGCTAAATAGCCATTGATGGACCTATCCTCCATGGAATTATTCTTGTTCTTGTTTTGAACCTTGTTTAGAGTCTTGGCCTCACAACATCCTCTGGCAGAGTTCCACGAGTTAACGGGCTGTTGTGTGAAGAAAATACTCCTTTTATTTCTTTAACCTGCTGCGAGTAAGGATTGCAGTTTGGGCACCTCTCCTAGTTTCTTCGTGTCTTGAGAAGGAGGTAGAATACACTTATTACTTGATTTGTAACTTTCTCCACATGCCAAGTCATGATTTTATAGATCTCTATCATATACCCCCTTAGCCATCTTTTCAAGATGAAAGTCGCCAGTCTTATTATCTCTCCTCAATGGCAGCCGTTCCCATACCCCTAACGTTGTTGTTCTCCCTTTCTGAACCTTTTTCCAATTCCAATGTATCTTTTGAGAGGGGGCGACCACATGCACACAGTATCAAGAGGCCATACCTTTGTGGGGGAAAGACACCGACCCTCAGTTGATTTGGGTTAGACAACCGAGCAGCCTTCATTGTTATATACAGATTACAATATGCATAACAGGGAAAGACAGGAGTCCCAGCGCTCTGTCCCTTACAAATTTTTACTAAGCTTATAAAGGTTAAAAACGCAAAACGTCATGATTGATTAGCAAAGTTATTGCTTATTTGGTAATTAAATGACTGCAAAATCACAGGTTATTCCAGTAGAGGTATTCAGTTATTGTTCTTTTGCAATTATGCTGACTGTTCTATAACCCCTTGATTGCAAATTACATATTGCAAAAGCCCATTACTTGTATAAAAATATTGGCAAAATCACAAGCTATTTCAACAGATATCATGTGCTTGGGCAGTGTTGAGCTGCGTTCATCTTGTGACACCTCCTATGGTGATTGTACCTTAAGCAAGCAAGAACTATTAGTTCTGATATTTGGATATAGCTAAACTGACGCTTATAGTGACCCTTTGTCCCTCCCAGTTCCGTCTTTGTCAGTGTTTCATACCCTTTCTTCGATCACTTTTTTTTACTAGTTTTTTTACACCCTGCGCCCTGTATGCTGAAAAACAAGTTTCTTTGGGCAGTTAATTTTAGCTTCTATTTTGCATTGGTTTACGCTAAAGCTGAGGCCTACATAACATGGGCGTATAAAAATTGCAAAGCTTGGTTTAAATGAGAACCATAACCAATAAACGGGGGGGGTTCTATCTTTTATCACCTTGGATTTATATAGAGGCAATATGGATATTTTCGTCTTATAATCTACCCCTGTGTTAATGATTCCCAATTCTGTTTGCCTTTTTGACCTGCCACTGCACATTGATGTGGATGCTTTCAGAGAACTATCCACAATGACTCCAACATCTCTCTCTTGATTTGTAACAGCTAACCTGGAGCCCATCTATTTATATGTTTAGTTGGATCTGTGTTCCCTATAAACTGCAAGAGATGAGAATTAAGTTTCACCCAGCTAATGAGCTGAGCAGCCAGCAGCATGTGTTCAGGTGCCCCTCCCCCATTTGCTCCATCCTGCAGCTGCTCCCGGGAGCCGAGACCCTCCTGCTCGCTGTGCAGAGCACGGGATGGGTGCTGATGTCATGGTGTCCCCCTTCCCTGCACCCATCTCTGCAAAACAGGCAGAGGGGACAGCCTGGCTCAGGAGGATGGGTTCATAGAAACATAGAATATCAGGGTTGGGAGGGACCTCAGGAGGTCATCTAGTCCAACCCCTGCTCAAAGCAGGACCAACCCAACTAAATCATCCCAGCCAGGGCTTTGTCAAGCCTGACCTTAAAAACCTCTAAGGAAGGAGATTCCACCACCTCCCTAGGAACCCATTCCAGGGCTTCACCACCCCCCTAGTGAAATAGTGAGGATGAAACCATTACTCCTTGTTCTTGTCATCTGCCACCACTGAGAACAGCTGAGCTCCATCCTTTTTGGAACCCCGCCCCCTTCTGGTAGTTGAAGGCTGCTCTCAAATCCCCCTCACTCTTCTCTTCTGCAGACTAAATAAGCCCAGTTCCCTCAGCCTTTCCTTATAAGTCATGTGCTCCAGCCCCCTAATCATTTTCGTTGGCCTCCGCTGGACTCTCTCCAATTTGTCCACATCCCTTCTGTAGTGGGGGGACCAAAACTGGACCCAGTACTCCAGATGTGACCTCACCAGTGCTGAATAGAGGGGAATGATCACGTCCCTCGACCTGCTGGCAATGCTCCTATTAATACAGCCCAATATGCCATTGGCCTTCTTGGCAACAAGGGCACACTGCTGACTCATATCCAGCTTCTCTTCCACAGTAACCCCTGGTCCTTTTCTGCAGAACTGCTGCTTAGCCAGTCAGTCCCCAGCCAGTGGTGTAGCCAGGTTCTAAGAGCAGGGGAAGCAAACATAAAAAAGGACCCCCCCCTTGGCTCCTCCTCTGGCCACGCCCCCTTGGCTCTTCCTCCGGCCGTTCCACGCCCCCTACCCTTGGCTGGCTCCTCCGGCAGGCCAAGCTTCAGAGCAAAGCGTGGGCCCTGCCCGCTGGCGCCATGGCAACCCCTAACTAAGGTGCCATTTTTTCAGTAGGGTTGCCTGGTGTCTAGGGTGAGAGGATACCATGACATCATCTGGAAGGAGGGTCCCAACTATAGGATCATTTCCCTCTGCTCCAGTTGGATGTTCTTCTTCACTGAGACTTCCATCCTCCTCAACAGCACAGAGGCAGAGATGGGACTGTTCTACTGTGTCCCGAAAAGTCTCATCTATGTACCTCTCTGTCTCCCTCAGCTCCTCCAGTTCAGCCACTCTGGTCTCCAAAGCCCATACACAGTATCTGAGGGCCAGGAGTTCCTTGCGTCGAATGCACGCATACGCCACCTGCCGTAGGGCAGGTAATCATACATGCTACCTTGGATGCAATAACCTGGGTAGCCCCGACTTTGTTGCTGGACTTCTCCCTGCATTCCCTTTTCACTCCTGAAGCTTGGTCCTTTCTTGTTGTTTTGGTTTTATCAGGGGGTGGTTTGAGCTTTAAATTTAAAGACTGTTAAGAGTATCTAGCCCCCCAGCTCACACCCCCTGCTCTAAACTCCCTCGCAAAACTCCGTTAGCCGCTCCTGTTCACTAGCTCCTCTGGTTGCTTAGGAGCAGGCTTTTTAAAGTCCTGGTCTTCCTGAGTAGCCTCGCCCCTTGGTTAAGGGTTGATGGGGGCTAAAGGGCTTAGGGATCAGAGCCTCCTTAAGCAGCTCTCAGCCTTGCCTAGCAGGCCGCTAGGCTCAGCACACACAAGGTCAGCACAAACAAACAGACCATACGGTATATTTCAATCAAGCAGCAAGCACACCACAAACACATACACTACAGACAACTGGCAGCTGTGTAGCACGGCTTAGGGACTTCTACGCCCCCCCCTTCACCACAATATCTCAGTGCCTCACTTACCCTCCTAGCCCTCAGAAGGCGGGACAGGCTCCTGTCCCCATTGTACAGATGGGAAACTGAGGCACGGATATGCTCAGGGTCTGTCTGGGCAGCAAAAACCCTGCAGCAGCATTTCCAAGCCCAGCTTTGCTGCCTGGGGCTTGTGCCGTGGGACTAAAGAAACAGTGTAGATGCTCGGCTGGAGCCTCCCTGGGTCTAGCACCTGAATCCAACCATTGACCTGCTGGTTCTAGCCCCGCAGCACAAGCGGGGTCAGCAGGGCTGGGCTCAGACTCGCGGCCGCAGGGGGTTTCTGCTGGAGCCGTACTCAGAGCGACTTGCAGGCAGCCTGCGGCAGAGCAGGGACTTGCCCCCAGGTCTCTCCAGACCTAGGCTAGTTCCCCAGGTTATGGGGCCGCCTGTCCTGATCAGCAGCTCTCATTGGACGGGGGCAGATCTCCCCGAATGCTCTCAGTCCCTGGGGGGTTGGAGGGGACCGATTGGAATTAGCCAGCGTTACCACGACGACGGGGGACAAGCACCAGGGGATCTGTGATGGGCACGAGTGGCCAGGGCCTGTTTTACATCTCATCCCACCCACAGCAGCGCCAGCTGCACAGCGCCCCCTAGCGCCGCGCTGGGGTACCGGTGTCAGGCTGACTCCAGGGTGAGAGCGCCCCCTGCTGCTGATTTCAGCACCCAGATTTTCTTTGAGTGTCTCCTGTCCCAGCACTAACCAGGCCAAGCCTGATTAGAGACCCGCTGAGCTGACACCTGCGGGGCCTGGTGCAGAGCTGCTGCTAACGGGCTGTGATTCTCTCCCTCCAGACTGACAGCAACGGCTGCTTTTCCAGAGAGGTGGGGACGGCTCCCTTCAACCTGACCCAATCTGGCTACAGGATGAGCCTCCAGGCCAAGGCCTCTCTAGTGGAGGAGGGGACAGGTAAGACTGACAACCCTCCAGGATTGGCCTGGAGTCTCCAGGAATTAAAGATTAATCTTTAATTAAAGATTATGTCATGCAAAGAAACCTCCAGGAATACTTCCAACCAAAACTGGCAAGCCTGGGGACAGGTGGGACTGAAATCAACCACATGTGCACACCCCCAGGCAGCCCCCAACGCTAAACCCCTAGGGGCAGAGGGGTCTCACTTGCACATGTGGTCATGTCATTTGTAGCCCAGCTGCTTTAGAGACGGGCCCAGAGGTAGCGTTGGGGGGTTGGATCTGGGGTTCTGGTTCAGTCCATCACTGGGATCGATCCCTCATGAGTTCAGACCTGGGCACGTTCATGCAAAGACTAAACACCCTCCCGCGAGTGGCCTCTGGCTGTGGACTGAGCTGGCAGAGTGGAGTGATGGCCCAGCCTGCGTCGCTGGGCCCTGAGTCACAGCCTCAGTGACGTTAGCGCTTAGCGTTCAAAACAGCAAGTTCTAATCGCTTAGTAACGAACCCAGATAACTCCACATTTAACGCAGAAGAATCCTGATTTCCAGAGCGGCCTACACCCGTTTGGCTGAAAACTGTAACTGTGGGGTGGCTACAACGTTACCTTCAGGTGCTGACATCAGCAATGGTGAAGTGGCTGGAGGAGGGCGGGTCCAGAACAGCAATGGGTCACTGGGCACTTCTGAAAATGGCCCTTTCTGGGGGCAGGCCTTGTGCCGAGAGGCCTGTGTGCAGGGTCAGCTCTGGGGCCATTCAGTAAGGAGCTCTCTGCTGGGGAAAGGGCCACAGAGCCAGGAGACCCTGCTGGCAAATGTCAAGTGGCTGATTTGGGATAAAGCCACAGGGGAAGGTGGATCTAAATTTTCTAGTTTCCAGATTCTCCAGGAAAATCCTTCACCACCCCCAGCTGAATCTCTCAAATTCTCCCCCAAATCACACCCTCCTGTCCATAGTGAGAGGGGGTAGAAATGGCTGGGCGGATTGTTATGGAGAGAAATCTGGGGTGTAGCCTGAACTCTGGTGTCGCTCCCAGCACATTTCTCCAATCGTCCCTCCCTCTCCTGCTAGGGGTGGAGCTCAACGCGACCAAGAGCTGTGACATCGTGTCTGAAATTGCTACGGTGACCTTTGAGGACGCTGACAATACTTACAGGGCTGGAATCCCCTACACTGGCAAGGTAACGGGATTACCGGTGTGACAGAGTGGGATATGTCTGTACCACACTGTAACCTCCATTGATGTTGACTGCTTGCCGGATGTGCTGCACTTCTGGTTCTCATGTGCCCCATGCACTGGAGATCGGATGCGTTAGCTGCACTCCATGTCCTGAAGCCCCCACTTCCCGACGGCACAATGGAGGTTGAGCAACCAGCCAACCCTCAGTTCCTTCTCACGGCTTCTGGCTGAGAGACAGAGCCAGCAGCAGTGTCTGGTCTCCTTCTCCGATGAAGTTTTTCTCTTTATATTTTGTAAATAGTAATATTTGATAGTTAACAATTTTTACAGGAGATAATGGTTTAGTTAGTTAGGTCCCTCTCCTCAGAGCAAAGAATGTTGGCCATACTTAGAGGGTGGCAGATTCTAGCCTGGGAAGCAGGGACTCTGAAAAACACTTGGCGATTGTGATGGATAATCAGCTGAAGATAAGCTCCCAGTGTGACGCTGTGGCCAAAAGAGCTTATACAATCCTGGGATGTATAAACGGAGGACTCTCGAGTAGGAGTAGACAGGTTATGTTACCCTGGTAGCCATCTCTTCCACCTCTAAGGTTCTGCCTGCCCCAGTTCGCGACCTCAAGTGTGATGGACACCATCCTGCCAAGGGGCATGGGAGTAGATCTCCTCCTCAGGTGCCTGCTACATCACCTCTTTCTTTGTCACTTAAGAAGGGCGGCTCGAGGCCAATCCCTGGTCCCTCTGGCACCCAGAGAGAAAGAGTCCTGAGTCCTTGGTTCCTCTGATGACTGATCCCTTGGCACTGCAGGGAGGATTTTGTGTCTAATGGGGTCCCACAAGCGTCAGTCCTGGGTCCAGTACTACTCGGTATTGTCGTTTAATGACTTGGACAATGGAATGGAGAATGTACTTATAAAATTTGCTGATGACACCAAGCTGGGAGGGGTTGCTAGCACTTTGGAGGACAGAATTCAAATTCTTAACAACTTTGACATATTAGAGAATGGATCTGAAATCAATAAGACATAATTAATTAAAGACAAGTGCAAAGTACAACACTTAGGGAGTCGAAATCAAATGAACAATTACAAAATGTGGAATACCTGGCTAGATGATAATACTGCTGGAAAGGATGTATGGGTTACAGTCAAAAACAAATTGAATACAAGTCAACAGTGTGATGCAAATACAAAAGAGGCTAATTTCATTCTGAGGTGTATTAACAGGAGTGCTGAATGTATAGCACAGGAGGTAATTGTCCCATTCCATTCAGCGCTGGTGAGACCTCAGCTGCAATACTGTGTCCAGTTCTGGGTGCCACACTTTAAGAAAGATGTGAATAAATTGGAGACAGTCCAGAGGAGAGCAACAAAAATGATCAAAGGCAAATGACCTGCCGTATGAGGAAAGGTCAAAAAACTGGGCATATGTAGTCTGAAGAAAAGAGTCTGAAGGGGGACCTGAGGACAGTCTTCAAATCTGTTAAGGGCTGTTATAAAGAGGATGGAGATCAATTGTTTCCATCTCCACTGATGGTCAGACAAAGAGTAATGGGCTTAATCTGCTGCAAGGGAGATTTAGATTAAATACACCTCTACCTCGATATAACGCTGTCCTCAGGAGCCAAAAAATCTTACTGCGTTATATCAAATTAGCTTTGATCCGCCTGAGGGCGCAGCCCTGCCCTCCCCCACAGAGCACTGCTTTACCGCATTATATCTGAATTCGTGTTATATCGGGTTGTGTTATATTGGGGTAGAGGTGTATGAGGAAAAACTTCCTAACTATAAGTGTATTTAAGCTCTGGAACACACTTCCAAGCGTGTTTGTGGAAACCCCATCACTGGAGGTGTTTAAGAACAGGTTGGGCAAACACCTGTCAGGGATGGTCTTGTCTAGGTTTACTTGGTCCTGCCTCAGTGCAGGGGGCTGGACTAGATGACCTCTCAGTGTTCCTTCCAGCCCTGCATTTCTGTGATTCTATGATGTTCCTCAAACACCCTTAAGATCTGCCCATCCATTAGAAGAGTTTTCAGCCTCCACTCCTTCTTCTTGTGGGGGTAGTGAAGGGGGCTCAATATTCTGTTCTGCTAGGCCCCTATGTATTAGAGAAACTCTTTAGGAATAAGGGTAGGTATAAGCATGATAGCACTAGACCCTCTGCTTGTATCCACCTACATGGCTTCATTCCCTTTACTAGTATGGCCAACGTTCCTGGCCTTACTGGCCCCCATGGTCTCATGACATTCTAAACACATAGCCAGATCCACTTGAGGGGGAGGTATTCTTTGAAGGATCAACTGGTTGTGCCATAGACTTCTCAAGTTTCTGATATACAGCCCCAGATGATGCAGGAAGTTATGCCCCAACAGCTACTTGCTGGGGCAATTTGGGAACATCCTCATCATCAGATGAAGTCACAGCACCACCTCCTACATCTCTACTGGCAAACGATAAAATGTACCAAGAGCTTCTGCAGTGCATGGTGGAGGCATTGGGGATCCCAATGCAGAGTGTCCAGGAAAAGGGATAAATTGCTGGACCTTTTACACACTCCTTTGCCTGAGAGACTTGCACTTCCTATAAAAGGGCATTTTTGTACCAGTCCATTTATTGTGGCAGACTCCGCCATCTTTACCACTGCTGTCAAAGAAGACATAAAAGCAACATCAACATCAACATCCTTCCTGTAGGATTTGAATATTTCTGTTCTCAGCCTCCTCCTGGGTCTTTAGTGGTGACTGCAGCACAGGCAATGACTAAACAACAATCTTCTAAGACCACCCCTTAAGATAAGAAACTGAAAAAATTGGATCTCATGGGAAGGAAGAACTACTCGTCTGTGAGCTACAAGTTTGTGTGGCAAATTTTGATAATTTCCTTTCCTGTTCTGACCATTTGAACTGGAACAAGGCCATTGAGGTCCTGGAGAAACATCCTTCTGAAGCCAAGGACAAATTTCAGGGCCAGTTAATAGTTAAGGCCTCATTCAGCACCAGTAGATGTGGTGGATCCCACTTCAAGATCTATGGTGACAGCAGTCACCAAGCATCACCCATCATGGCTACAGTGCTCTGGGCTACCAAGGGAAGTTGGAAATACATTGGACGATCTTCCCTTTGAGGGGAGTGAACTTGAAAGTGCAAAACTGGCTGAAGTGTTTGTGACACTTTCCAAGGTTCCCTGGGCTTGTGAGGCACCTCGCTACCACCGGCTCTTAGCGTGAGATGGCCTAGACTGAGCCTGCCTGGACTTAGTTCCCTGACTAGCAACACAGGCGTTGCTCTCCAGGCTTCCACACACCTCACTGTTTCTTCACAGGTTAGCAATGGGCACACTCCAGCCCCCAGCCCTCTGAGCATCCCCTATCGTATCCGGTCCCTTCTCCACTGGGCACTCACAGAATTACCAGGCCCACTGCTCCCAGAAGACCAGTGCACCACAGCTTACTAGTTATACCTTAGATCCCAGCTCCAATTAACACACAGAACTTAGATTTATTACAGAGCAAGCAAATGGGTGTTTATTTAACAAAGCACAGAGATCCCTATGCCAGTAAACCAAAGTATTGGAAACAAGGGGTTAAATATACAATAAAATCATAAACACATTCTAGAGCCTGAACCCAGTTAACAAGATGCCCTTTTGTCTAATAAAGCACTGCTTACCCCAAGTCCTCTTCTCATGGTATTTTTCAATCAGGATGACTGACACCCTTCTTTCATGCGGTGAAGCCCCTGGCAGCTTGCCTCCCCGGTAAAGGATAACTGGGGGTTCATCTGCACCCCAGATATGGTTCCAAATGTTCATTGCGTTTACTCCTCAAGAGGATATCCCTTGCTGCTTTTCTTTTTTCCTGCAGATCTCACAATCTGTTGATTAGCATTTTGCTCAGACTGTAAATGGTACCCCACTGTGAACCACTCAAAACTCAGTTTACACATGAGCGGCCATAGAGAGAGAAGCATCTCTTCCCCCATGCCTGACAGGAGTATGTGGATCACCTTTTGGTGACCTGCATTAACTCACAGACCTAGAGAACATATTTTTAATACATATACATAACTCCTCATATGTTTTCCATACACACCTCTCACAATTGTTAGGATGACCAGTGTGACACAGGCTTTCATTAAAGACCTTACATGACACTCTTTGGCAAACTAGTACATAGTGTGACATTAGCCAAGGTACAATCTAGATCAATGAACAGCTCTGTTCCCTCAGTTCTCCAACCTAGGATACCGTTTACACTACTTCGCTGTGAGAGCTACCACTCCTGGCCTGCTCACACCCAGCCTCTAGCATGTAAGTTACTCCCAGTTGTAATGTATGAGTGCTATGGCCAGCCATTCTTGAATTACACTGTGGAGCAACCACAGAAAATTCCCAGTCCCACACTTTACCCCAGAAATGTGTGTCTTGTATTGCCCAGTGCCCTCTTGGACAATACAAGCTCGTATAAAGTCCCTAATTTTATTAACAGGAAATATGCACAAATCCTGTTATCCCAAATGGAGTTTCCCAAAAACTTCAATCCAAACACCCAGTTTTAAATCAAAGAGTAAAATAAATTTATTAACTACAAACGATAGATTTGAAGTGATTACATGTAATGAGGCCTAAACTTCAGAACTGGTTACAAGAAAATAAAAGTAAAAAGCAACTAATACCTAACTTAACAAGCTAAGTATATTCAAAGCAAAGGTCTTTCTACTACATGTTACTGGCTGAATCTCTTTCAGTGTGGATCCCTCCCCAGTCCATTGCTGCTTCCTTTGTTCTTTGGGTGTTGTCGATACTGTGGGAAGAGAGAAAGGGAGACATCATTTGGGGCATCTGCTCTCCTTTCCTCTTCTTTGAGAATTATCTCCAGCTGAAGGTCAGGAGAGAGAAAGTCTGTTTGGATGGGAACCTCAGGCTGTTTCTTTCTCGAGATGTAGCTTTTTTGCCCACATCCTCTCTCCTGCCGAAGAGTGGCCACTTAACCAAGTGACGGTCCATTTGATTTCATTGACACCTGGCTTAGGCATCCGCTATACTTTTGTCTTTGGGGAACCGGTTTGTGACTGCCCTCCGGACATGGAACATGTCTTATTAATATCATACAGTAGAATCTTATAACTTTACATACAATGTTGCCACACATTTCACCAGGACAGTAATGACCAACAAAGTATGAGTTTTCCAATGATACCTCACAAGGCATACTTTGTACAAAATGTATCATAGCCTTGTAAACAGGATGAACATAAGGGTACAGACATCCCAGACTCAGGGGCTCCCTAGACCCTGCTTCCCCCTGTGCTCTCTACTGGTTGCCACAAAGGGGGCCTTGGGTCCCAGTGTTACACATGCTAAAAGATTTCCCGCCACACTCCCTGGGTATTTGTACCCCACAGATTGAAAGGAAGCAGTCTTGTCCATTTCAGAGACATCCTGTTACTGCTCCATTCTACCACACCTACCAGAGGTCTTCAGAGCAGTCCAAAAAGAAGCAACATCCTCACAAACGAAACCTGACTTCTACAATAACTACAGCTCTTAGTCCTCCCCTCTCTTCCCTGAAGCAGTGAGTCTGACATTTCCATCAAGAGCTGCCAACCGGTCTCAGATGACTTTACCCTTTCCCACCCCATTTGCAGACCATTCACATTATTTCCAGGAAGTCCGGACCCATATTACCACTGATCAGTGAGTACCTACTGGAGGTAATTCAACAAGTGTACTTAATCCAATTCCAAGTCCTTTTGAACCCTGATCCATCTTCCCCGCCCCACCAGGGACTCCTCCCATGCGAGGTTATTACAGCAAGAGGTTCAGTCACTCATATCTCTTGGAGCAACAGAGAAGGTTCCTCACCTGTTTCAGGGACAGTGGTTTTATTCCCACTACTTTCTGGTCCCCAAGAAGTCAGAAGGTCAGTGTCCGGTATTATACCTCAGGGATCTGAACACCTTTATATGCCAATGTGCCATGATGAGCCAGCCAAGCTGTGATGGACTCCATCCCTGATTTGGTTTCTCTCTCTCCCTCTGTCCTTTGTTCACCTCAGTGAAAGCAGCTGAGTCCCTCTGAAGGGCTGCCTCCTCCTGATTACCTGACATCTTGTTCCCTTTGTTCTCCAGCTCAGCTCACATGTCCCACCCGCTGGAGTTTCCTGCTGTTAGATACGCATTGTTCAGTTGTGGGACATATCTTTGTTTCGCTGGAACTTCTGGTGATTTGGGTTGGTTCCAGACCGTTCTTTAATGACCCTATTCATTTCACCCAGACAACTAGGTGACACACATACCTCATGCCTCCTGCACACCTCTAGGTTTACTGGGTAGCAATACAGAGCACAAAGGAAAACTTAGATACAGATAGGCTTCCTGAAAATATTACAGAAAATTCCCACTTTGTCACAGCCAATTCAAGCTTCAGATGGTAAGTATCTCCTTCTTGCTTCCTTCCCTGGATCCTCTGGACTATTCTGCAGCTCTCTGTCTGCACCGAGCATATTTCTATATTTCCATCCATTCAGCACACAGGAAATATCTGTTTTTTTGTGTGGGCAACACACACTATCAATACAGAGTGCTGCCATTCTGGCTATCAACAGCTCCAAGGACTTTCATGAAATGCCTGGCTATGATAGCAGCCCATCTTAGAAAGAACAGCATCTTAGTGTACCGTACCTCAACAACTGGTTGGTGCAGGGTTCGTCTCCCCAACAGGTCACAGAAAGCATTCGATACATCTTGACACTGTTCTCCACTCTGGGATTAACGATAATCAAGGACACATCTTATCTAATTTCCACTCTGAAAATGGGATTCATTAGAGCCTTCATAAACTCTGCTGCAGCAAAGGCCTACATGCCACAGCCAGCTTCAACAACACATTGGCTCCGATCACTCCAATGCAGACCAAGTTGCCAACCACAATTAGGACACGCCTCGGTAGTGAGGCAGAGTGGCCTCCCACTTAATCTGAAGGGGAGGAGTCACTCAATAGTCCCTGGTGGATGCGGTCAGGCTGGGATTTCCCCTCCTGTTGGAAGTTAAGGGGTGGGACAGGAAGTATAAAGGGTGGGTTCTGGAGATTTGTTGAGCCGCCGCTGGAGGAGGCAGACATCTCCCATCTGCTCCCAAGGCTGGAGACTAAAGAGGTGCCCCGCCGAGCTGAGGAGCGGCCAGACCTGCCGGAGCCATCAGCCGTCCAAGGCACTGAGGAGCCAATGGGACTGCCACTAGCTTTGTACCCGGAGAAAATGGAGGATCCCCGCAGATTCAGGTACATCGCAAGGGGACAGTTGGAAGTGGCCCAGGGACAGCCGACCCCAGTCTGGCTGCACTGCTGCCAGACACCCAGTCAACATACTGCAGCTGGATTCCTCGCTGACCCAGTGGCGGAACACTCCGCCACTGTAAGGGCCCTGGTCTGGGACCTAGTGGAGTCGGGAGGGCCTGTGTCCCCCTACCCTCTGCCTCCCTCCCTCGGCGTGGCAGCCTCCCCATCTTAGGCCACGAGGCCTTTGTTTGTCTGCTATCTTCCTGAGCCAAGATGTCAGGCTCCACCCCGCCTCAGAGGTCAGAGAAACCCGCTCCTGAGCCCACAGACTCTTTGGTGCTCCACCTGGCCTGAGGCCTGAGCCTCTACACTGTTTGATGCTCTGCCCTGCTTGAGGGTCTGGGCTCCTAGACTCATTGCAGCTCTGCCCCTGCCTAAGGGCCAGAGCTCACAGACTGCTGGTTTACTCTGCCCTGCCTGAGGGCCAGAACCCACTGATTGCTCGTTGTCCTGCCCTGCCTGAGAGCCAGACCCACTGATTGCTCGTTGTCCTGCCCTGCCTGAGAGCCAGACCCACTGATTGCTCATTGTTCTGCCTTGCCTGAGGGCCAGAAGCTTTTAGACTGTTTGGTGCTCTGCCCTGCCTAAGGGCCAGACCTTAGACTGCTTATTACTCTGCTAATTCCCTGACTTTGGGTGACGCCTCCCACTGACCCAGAGAGGGAGGACCCACAGCTGACCCACTACAGTCTCCAATTGCTGGGTCATATGTAGGGCCCTACCAAATTCACGGCCATGAAAAGCACATCACAGACTGTGAAATCCGGTCTTCCCCCATGAAATCTGGTCTTTTGTGTGCTTTTACCCTACACTATACAGATTTCACAGAGGAGACCAGCATTTCTCAAATTAGGGGTCCTGACCCAAAATGAGGTTGTGGGGGTGGGGTCACAGGATTATTTTAGGGCGGGTCATGGTATTGCTTCCCTTACTTCTGCGCTGCCTTCAGAGCTGGGTGGCCGGAGAACATCAGTCGTTGGCTGGGCGCCCAGCTCTGAAGACAGCGCTCCACCAGCAGCCTTGCAGAAGTAAGGGTGGCAATGCCATACCATGCCACCTTTATTTATGTGCTGCTACTGGTGGTGGCTCTGCCTTCAGAACTGGGCTCCCAGCCAGCAGCCACTGCTCTCCAGCTGCCCAGCTCTGAAGGCAGGGTCACCACCAGCAGCAGCGCAGAAGTAAGGGTAGAAGTACCACAACCTACCCTACAATAACTTTGTGACCCCCCCAACCCCTTTTGGAGTTAGGACCCCTACAATTACAACACTGTGAAATTTCAGATTTAAATAGCTGAAATAATGAAATATACGATTTTTAAAATCCTGTGACCATGAAATTGACCAAAATGGACCATGAATTTGGCTAGTCATATGGCTTCATGCATATTGGTGACTCCATCCACCAGACTCACCCTTCAGGTTGTCTGCAGTGTACACAGCAAAGGTGTGAAAGTGCAGATTCCACAAGACATCCTGAACTCCTTCAGCAGGTGGAATGACCCGGAGCGAGTTTGCAAGGGTGCACCTCTCTCACCATTATTGCTCACGAAGTCCATCCTGACCCAGGCTTCTGCACGTGGATGAGCAGCTCATCTCGAGACCTGAACAGTTCAACATTCTGGAACTCGGGTCCATCTGACTTGCTTGCATGGTTTTTCCATCCCATATCAATGGCCAGAACATCCAGATAATGATGGACCATAACACTGTGATGTTCTATGTAAACAAGGAAGGAAGGACCAGGTCCACCCCTGTATGTAGAGAGGCCATCCTTCTGTGGAACTGGTATGTATGTCGCAACATTAGGATTTCTGACATTTATCTGCCAGGTCTACAGAACATGCTGTTGGATCCTCTGAGCAGACACTGGTTGCAGAAACATGAATGGTCCATAAAGGACTCAGTTTTGAGATCCATTTTACATTGATGGGGAGCTCTTCACACAGATCTGTTTGCAACTAAGCATGACAGAAAATGCAACACCTTGTGTTTCACAGGGGGGCAGAGTCTGGCTTCTCAAGCAGATGCTTTTCTAGTGCTCTGGACTCAAGGACTACATCATGCTTAAACTCTCGTTCCTTTGATACACGTGTCTTACAGAAAATCAGACAGGAGAAAGCCTTGGTCATACTGGCAGCCCCAGCTTGGCCAGACAATACTGGCATCCAGAACTCAAATCTCTGTCACTGTTCCCTCCAGTTGCACTACCTCTGTGTCCGGACTTAGTCAGCCAGAACAATGGATCTGTTCTTCACCCAGAGCTGATATCACTGCATCTGACGACATGGAAACTGCCTGGTTACTGGACTTAGAAAAAACTTGTTTTGCAGATGAACAAAACATCCTAGTTCAGAGTAGAAATAGTCCAGTAGGGTGTAGCTAGGCTGCGATATGGACACACTTCTCTGCATGGTCATCTCAACACAATCTGCCCCCAACAGGGCTATCGATTCCTGATATATTTCAATATTTGCTGTCCTTGAAAACATCTGGACCATCTGTAAGCTCAGTACAGGTTCATCTGGCGGTGAACTTGGCGCATCATCCACCATCCCAACATTATACAGTTTTCTCTCACCCTAAAGTAAACAGTCTTTCTCCCAGAGCAACAGCCTCCTCCATTATGAGACCTTAATATGGTGCTTATCTGTCTGATGGACCATCTGTTTGAGCTGGTCTACGCTGGTCTATGAAGACTTCATTCCTCATAACATTTACATCAGCTCAAAAGGTTGGCAGATTACAATGTCATCATAGACTGTCTTTCATAAAGATAATGTGGGGTGAAACCGAAGTTATTTTTGTCTGGCTGGTTTGGTTTGCCTTAGAGGTGGAAAAACCCTAGCCTTGGGCTGTGACTGCCCTGTTTGAGCAATTGGTCCTGAACTGGCACTCTCAGTTGGGTCCCGCCAGAACCGCATCGTCACAGTGAAAGTTTCACCCCACTGGCTTACCACAAGTCACACAAGCAATTTCCTTAGACACTCCAGTCTCCCAGTATCACCACCAGTGCCACCCGTCCTGGGGATGAATGGTTATGAAAACCAACATCCCAATAAAAGAAAAAGGTTCTCTCGATCCCAAAGGACCAAGCCCCAGACCCAGGTCAATATACACATCAGATCTTACCCACAAATCACGCTGTTGCCAATCCTTTAGAATCTAAAATCTAAAGGTTTATTCATAAAAGGAAAAAGATAGAGGTGAGAGCTAGAATTGGTTAAATGGAATCAATTACATACAGTAATGGCAAAGTTCTTAGTTCAGGCTTGTAGCAGTGATGGAGTAAACTGCAGGTTTAAATCAAGTCTCTGGAGAACATCCCCGGCTGGGATGGGTCATCAGTCCCTTGTGCAGAGCTTCAGCTTGTAGCAAAGTCCCTCCAGAGGTAAGAAGCAGGATTGAAGACAAAATGGAGATGAGGCCTCCGCCTTATATAGGCTTTTCCAGGTGTAAGGACACTTCTTTATTCTTACTGTGGAAAGTTACAGCAAAATGGAGTCTGCAGTCACATGGGCCAGTTTCTGCACACCCTGCTGAGTCACAAGGCGTATCTGCCTCCTCTCAATGGGTCAGTTGTGTAGCTGATGGTCCTTAATGGGCCATCAAGCAGGCTAAGCAGAGCTAACACCAACTTGTCTGGGGTGTTTCCCAGAACTGCAGCACCAATTTGAAATACAGACAGTATGCAGCCAATACTTATAACTTCAACTACAAAATGATACAGACATACAGACAGCATAATCATAACCAGTAACCCGTAACCTGATCTTAGACACCTGATATGACCCCCTTTACATAGGATTTGGTGCCACTACATGACTTTGGTTGCAACCCATGTTCTGTATGGTCCCAGTTTATATCAATAACGTCACAATAGGACAAAGCCTTTCAGGGTATCTCCTAGGCTATTTATTTCTATAGCTGAGATGTCAAAGGGTCAAGGAATTTTGATGCAGAGGATTTCCAAGTGGGTGTCCAGTTGCATTACAATAGCTTGTGAGAGAGAATTTAGAACAATCTGGGCAGGTTAGATTACATTCTAAAGGGCCCAGGTAGCTTCCACTGCTTCCTTGTAGGGTGTTTCTTTAACCGATGTGTGTAGCTGCTACATGGGGTAATGTACATACTTTTACCAGACACTACTCAATTGTGAAGCATCTCCTTCTGATACTTGGTTCGACAGAGCTGCACAATAGAATGTTTCAGTAGACTCAGTCCTCTCCAGCTTTATGATACATTGTGAGTCACCAGAAATGGAGCAAATATAGACAAGCACTTGGTGGAGAAAAGGAAGTTACGTTCCATTTTTAAGATGTGTTGTTTAAATGTGCTGCACAATCCACCTCCCTTCCCCCTCTACTGACAAGTCTATTGTTATGGTCTTGACAGTTGGGATGGAGCCAAGGGTTGTTTGGTAGCTCCTCCCCCTTTATGCCCTGGGCAAGGGGGTGCCCAAGGGAAGTATGCAGTGCGCAGGCACAACCAATGGCCACCAGTGGCTAAATCATTCAGATCTGCATCACATGGGGCACATACGCACCAGAAGTGGAGCACATATAGGCACCACATCTCAAAGAACTCCAATTATGAAGAAGTAGGTACCTTCCCTTCGTATTTTGTGCTGTGCACACACATAAATTTATGCAAGGTAGATTATCGAATTGCATTCTTGACAGGTGCCCAGCCTAGAAAGGTGTGCGACCCTTAGCTGAAGGACGATCATGGAGAAGATCTCAAGATGGCAATCTAGCGCCATCAGTTTTGATTGTTTCTCAACTACTGGCCCACCCCCACAGAACAATGTTTTTTCTACCAAAGGGCCTACAGGTGGTGTGAGCACATCTGAGGGAGGGGGAAGGAGTTTTCCAGATGAGCACATGGCAGAAGGGTCCAGAGAGGCTCTACTTAAGAAGGGGCGCTGCTCTGTGCAGCCGTTCCGACCATCACCATGTGCCAGAAGGATTGGCTGGAGACAGACAAGGCAGGAGGGATTCTGCCCAGCCTGAACTGTTGACAAATCCCAGAGTCAGAGGCAGGGTGAGGTCAGACTAGAGAAGGGTGCTCATCAGCACTTTTGTTCTTTGGCAAAGATTTATAACTCTTGAGCCGTCTGCGTGACTGTGGTTTAGAAATTCCTTTTTAACCCTGAGTTCCTTACTTGCCTACCACATTGTCCCTAAGGGGTTAATCTTAAAGCCTAGTGTGGCCACTGCCCAGATGGGACTCAGATGGAATGTGTCTAAGCAAAGCAAGGGGTCTGGGAGATCTGAGGCCCTGGTTTCAGGATATGGGGGTGGCTGGACTGAAGAGTCCCACATCCCAAGGGAGGGCTCAGTCAAGGGGTCAGCCAACCTGTTAACGCTCAGTGCTCACCCCAGCACCCCCAGCTATTCCAGTCCTGCCCCAACTTCTTCCCAGATCTGCAAATGCCCCTCAGTCCTCATCCCAACATGCATCCCAGCCCTGGGCTTTCCCAGAGCATCTCAGGATTGGATTGCACTGTCCCTTTCTGCCCCCAGCTGGCTCTTTAGCCCCTAGTGGGCAACACTCTCCCAGGAGTCTGCTCCCCTGAGTTGTGCGTCTCCCTCTTTCTCTCCCGACTCAGATGCTCCTGAAGGCAGCAGGTGGCTCTGCACTGAAGAATGAGAAGCTGCAGCTCTTTGTTAGCTATGGAGATGTGAGGCAGAACCAGACCTTCCTGACAGACGAGTCTGGCAGAGCCTCCTTCGAGCTGGACACCTCCGGCTGGACTGGGAGGGTCACTCTGAGGGTAAGTAACGAGCATCTCAACATCTGTGGGGACTCTGCACTCCAGCTTCTGATCATCTCCTTTCGGCTGGACTGGACACCCGCACTTGATGTACGAGGGCACCCAGCACTGGGCCCAGCAGCTCAGGGGTTGCTGCATTGCCTCTGTCAAGCTGCCCCATTTGAACCACTGGGGTTTTCCATGTCTCTTTTGTTAAGTGCTAAGAAATGTTGTTTCTGCTGCGGTTATGCTGTCTAGGCTGCTAAGCTGTTACAGCTGCTCAGTGCTTCTGTTCTTGGAGCTCCAGTGTTATCAGCACTAGCAGAGAGTGCAGCTTGCTAATTCAGCAGACCTCAATGTTACTCATAAAGAAAGACCACAGGCACAGTTCAGTGATGAAGGCACTTGGCTAGGTTTATGGTCCACGAAGCACGGTCCTAGCACCCAGTTTCTGTGGTTGCAGATACACTAACATATGTATGCTCATGACAGTGGACCAGCTCAGTCAGCAGCAGGACTGTCTGCTGCTGCCTCGGCTGGACAAAGATGCCCTTCTTATGACTTCCCCTTTTATACAGTGATACAAACAAGTTACATATGACACTCCTGATATGGTCAGTTACCAACCCTACACCTTGTACCAGCTGGTTCAAACAAAACATCCCCATTCACTATTCTGTCATTCCATTCTTATCTTATTTTGGGTCAGCGTGTTCCTGTACCATCTCCAAGGATTGTGTTTATGCCGTTACGTGAGAACTCTAGGTTAGGGTGTACCTGTACTAGCCTTCTGGAGTGTGTTTACATGAACACCTAGTACTTCTTAGGAAAGCCTGTGTTTTAGCAACACTAGTCATATCTTTACCAAGTTTATGTACCAGACAGGGGACTTGTAAGCAAGCGTCTGCTTTATGACAGGCCCTGAGTTTTGCTCATAACATGGCCTGGCTATGTTGACTGTGGTTCAGGCCTCAGGTCTTACACCAGGCCCAGTGCTCCAGATTCTCTCTCTCTACTACAACTCTTATGGACACAGGGTGAGGGGTCTTAATGAAGAAATCAGTTGGCGAAGCCTGCCCTGCCCTGGCGGCATTCCTGTCCTGTGTTGGGCACTCTGTATCCCTGATGAGCCCCATCGCTCTCTCTATCCCCTCAGGGGCACTTCAAGCAGGTGGATCGCAGCTCTGTGTTTGGAAGAGTCTCTCCCAGTTATCTGGATGCCCATCGTAACCTGGAGCCCTTCTACTCCAAGAGCCAGAGTTTCCTGAAGATCCGCTGGCTGGGAGGGGTGCTGCCCTGTGACCAGGCCCAGCAGCTCCAGGTGGATTACATCATTGCTAGGGAGGTCCTGGGGAACGAGTCCAGGAGCCTGGATTTCATCTTCCTGGTGAGCCCATCTGGGAGACTAAAGTGTGCGTGTGTGTGTGTGCGTGTGTGTATGAGCATGAGGTGTGGAATCAGCGCTGTGATCCCACGACAGACCAGTGGGCAATAGGACAGTTCCTTTCAATGAAAAGAGCGGGGCAAGATCAAGACAGAGCTTTTCCCCTTTCCCCACTAGGGGCTCTGGTTCCAGTCTGGCCCCAGAGCGGGGACTGGCTGGCCTGGGGAATGGGATACCTGCCTTAATGTTCTTCCTTGCACCCCCACCTCTGCTGGCTCAGTCCATGGGGAGGAGAGGCCACATCCTGCCCTGACTCCAGCCTGCGTGGCCATCCCCGCATCAGGGCGTTTGTCAGCCCCCCATATAGCGTCAGCTCAGTGACTCCCGTCTCCTTCTCTGCAGGTCGTGGCCAAGGGAGCCATCGCCAGGATCCTTCACAAAGGGCTGGACCTCAGAGAGGGGGCTGGTAAGTGGCGGGGGAGGGGTCTGTGCAGATAGGGGGCGCTCAGGGGCGACTGGGGATTGAGCCCCCTGAGCAGGGGCTGGGATGGGGGGAGGGGATCTGCTGGCCGGGCCTGACTTCCCCTGGGTGTTTCCCACCGTCCTAGGGCTGAAGGGCTCCTTCTCTGTGGAGCTGCCCTTCGGCGCTGACCTGGCGCCCGCTGCCACGGTGCTGGGTTACACGGTGCTGCCCAATGGCGAGATGGCTGCCGACAGCGCCCGACTGCATGTGGCCAAGTGCTTCCCGAACAAGGTGAGCCTGGGGCTCAGGGCGGAGGAGCCTTTGGGGTGGGGGAATCGCTTCCTGCCCCGTAACCGGAGCCCTAAGCAGGGGCATCGCTGGGTGCCTCTGGCCCCTCCCTTCTCCGGCCTTACAGCAGTGCCAGGGTCGTTGCACCCCCATCCACCTCAATCGCTCTGGGGTGTCTATGAATAACTGCAGCTCCCTGAGCCTTCCCACTGGGGTGCTGAAAGAGCCTGGGCTGCCTCAACTCCCCACCCCCAGCAGCAACCCCCAAAGCCCCAGCCATTCAACCAGTGGGGCCTGGTGCCAGAGTGACACTCGGTGCCTACCCCCCGCCCCCGCCTGGGCCTGTCTCCTCCTTCCCCAGGGGTCTCTCCCCCTCCCCTGTGACGCACTGTGCCTTGCCAGGTGAAGCTGGCCTTCTCAAACGACCGGGCCCTGCCGGGCTCAGAGCTCCAGCTGCAGCTGCAGGCTGCCCCCGGGTCCCTGTGCGCCGTCCGCGCCGTGGATCAGAGTGTGCTGCTCATGAAGCCCGAGGCCGAGCTTAGCGTCGATACGGTGAGTCCAGAGCAGCTCGACCGCTCGCCTGGCCCCTCCTGACAAGTCCTCCCCCCTCACAGGGAGAGTGATGCACTGCCACTGGGGGTCACCCCTCCAGGCCACCTCTCCCCATCTGAGGCTGCTCCAATGGCACTTGTCACCCCCTAACTCTGGGGGGTCCCCGCTTGCCTTGCCTGTTCTCCCATCAGCCCTTGCCATGCCCCCCTCCTGGTACCCCCTCATCCCAGCTCTGGCTGGGAACATGGAGCTCAGAGCTGAGATAATGGCCGGGGTAACCGGAGTTTGCTTTCCAGGGCAGAGCTGGTCCCTAGGGGCAGGGGCAGGGGCAGGAGAATTTCCTGCCCCCCATGTACAACAGGGGACAACTGGCCAGGTGCATTGTGGGAGTTGTCCCTTCCTGGGTGATAGAAAGGAATGGATGTGGGGGAGCTGCAGCGACAGACGCCCATGCAGGAGATGGGGTTGGGTGGAGGGAGGCATCTGTGCTGGAGATTGGCCAGGGCGATTGGGGAGGTTTGTGGGGTGATGCATCTGTGAGAGAAAGGGCTGGAATTGGGCTCTGGCTTACCTCCCACACCTCATGTTGTCTGTTTATTTTTAGGTCTATAATTTGCTCCCCCGTTTTCCCCAAGGAGACTATCCCGCTGCGGCTCGAGAGCACGAGTCAGGCGATTGTCCATATTTCTCTGAGTACCCTACATACATAGGTCCCTGGCGGCGGCGTCACAGAAGGCCCCAGTCTGTCCAGTTTTCTGACAGTGACTCCTACCGTTTATTTAAGGTAAAGTAAATGTGGAAGCCGGAGTGTGATGAGGCCACAGTTGCTGACCTGGAGCCTCAAAATCAGGGAGAGAAATACACATAGGTAATGGGGCCAGATCCCCAGCTGGTGTAAATGGTCCTAACACCATTGGAGTCAAAAGGGCCGGATCCCCAGCTGGTGTAAATTGACACAGCACCATTGGAGTCAATAAAATTACGCCGATTATGCTGAGGGTCTGGCACATGGTGGGAGGGACATGGTAGCGCTGGCTTGCCTGAGATACCACTGATCATGAGGGGCTGTTGACTCACCTGTGGACCCTAGAGAGAGCTGAGAAACTCGCCCTCAAGTAGCCTTGTCCCATCAATAGAGATCCCAGAGGTTGGTGCTGGGCTCTTGCTCTTCCCTCCTGAGTGCTTTAGTGCATGTGTCAGGGTCCTGCCTTGTCTCCCGCTCCTATCCAGTGGATCTGTGCAGTGCCAGGAGCGTGAGTGAGGAGGCGTAGCTTGCAATGCCTTCAGTCTGCTGCCGACATGCAGATCTTTGTGTCCATCACACATCTGTCTGTTCCAGCTGAGGAATAAGGAGAGACGGACACATCTAGTCAAGCAAGGAGCCCCGGGAGGGGCGATCCGTTTATTTCACTTGCAATTGGGTTCGAGCTCATAAGTCAGCAAGAACAAAGAACACACTTACACCAAAGTATTATATACAGTTGACTATGATAATCTATAGCTCTATGATTGGCCAAAATTTGCTATCATTACCATACATAATTAGCAAGCTACATGTATCTGCCCCTCTTGTGACCCCTTATTGTTCATCTATTTGCCCCCACCCCTTGTGTTAGTTTGCAAACCAAGCAGTTAGTTATCTATAGGATGCAGGCACAGAAAGTTCCATTGTCTGCGAGCTTGGGGTTTGGCTACATTTTCTCTCAAAGGAACTTCCTGAGTTAAGATTATCCATAGCTGACACTGCATTTTTCCCTTCTCCTTTTTCCCATGTGTACGTGACAAACTTGCCCCTTGTTATGGAATAATTTATTTCAACACTAAGCCACAAAGGTTTAGTCGAGTGCTTTACCCAGGGTCCAGTTGAGACTGGGGCATAGCAGAGCTATCCGGCTGTTCAGGTAAGGCTGTGATTAGGTTGGGGAAAACAACCAGAAGAGATGGCAGAGATTGTCACCCACAAGTTTGCAATGTGCAGGTCACAATGACTGTAGCTGCTTTGAGTTGATCAGATAGCAGCTGTAGCCAGGGCAGCATTTCTCCACATAAGTCTGATCGAACTGTTGCAACCTTTTCAGTCTAGCGTGGACCTTGCTACCATTATCCAGGCCTTTGTCACATCAAGACTTGGGTTACTGCATTGTGCTCCACAGGGAAAGCACCATCAGAGTCTTGGACTGGTGCAGAACTCTGTAGCTGTGGCTAGTGGGGGGGCACAAATGAAAGATTCTGGGGGGTCACATGCCCCCCAGACTTCTTGGGATCCCTGTGGTGGGGACACAGTGGCACTCTAGTTTCAGTGTGTCCATGCAGCGCCCAGAGTGAGGAAGCCACAGGCAGTTCATTCAGACCTGCTGAATCACTCTCTACGTTTGTTGGAATAAGCTTTAAGGTTCTTCTTGTGTGTTATTCCCGAGTGTTACTTAGTTCTGTATAGTATAGCAAAGATGTTACTCTTGCCCCTGCAAAGTTAAAATCTGTGTTCTACAATATCTGAGAAGCAAAACCAAGTAAACTTGCCATTGAAGTGAGCACCTTTTAATGTAAATCAGGGGGCATATGCCTCCCCAGCAGAGGTGACACATGCGGGGGGCATGCAAGGTCATATCCCTCCACTTCCGATTTCTCAGGATGCCTCTGTAGGGTTGCCAACTTTCTACTCACACAAAACCGAACACCCTTGCCCCACCCCTTGTCTGAGGCCCCGCCCATGCCCCACCCATTGTCTCAGGCTCTGCCCCTGCTCACTCCATACTCCCCGCTCACTCTCCCCAACCTCACTCACTTCCTCATTTTCACTGGACTGGTTCAGGGGGCTGGGGTGTAGTAGTGGGTGAGGACTCCAGTTGAGGGTGTGGGCTCCGGAGTGGGGCCAGAAGGAGTTCATAGTACAGGAGGGGACTCCAGGCTGAGGTAGTGAGTTGGGATGTGAGTGGGGGTGAGGACTCTGGCTTGGGGTGCAGGCTCTGGGGTGGGGCCAGGGATGAGGGGGTTGGGGTGCAGAAGAGGGCTCCAGACTGGAGGGTAGAGCTGAGGAGTTTGGAATATGGGAGGGGGCTCTGGGCTGAGGCAGGGAGTGAGGGGGTGGCAGGAGGTACAGGCTCTGGGCTGGGAGTGCAAGTTCTGGAGTGGGGCCAGAAATTAGGGGTTCAGGGTGTGGGAGGGGCCTCCGGGCTGGGACTGAGGTGTTCAGAGGACAGGAGGGGGATCAGGGGTGTGGGATCTGGGGTGGGACTGGGCATAAGGGGTTTGGAGTGCAAGAGGGGGATCAGGGCTGGGGTGGGGGGAGTGAGGGGTCTGGCTGGAGGTGCGGGCTGTGGAGTGGGGCTGTGGATGAGCGGTTTGAGGTGCAGGAGGCTGCTCCAGGCTGGTATTGAGGGGTTTGGAGGACAGGAAGGGGATCAGGGCTGGGGCAGGGGATCGTGGCCTAAGAGAGGGTCAGGGGTGCAGTCTCCGGGCAGCATGCACCTCAAGCAGCTCCTGGAAGCAGTGGCATGTCCCTCATCCGGCTCCTACGTGGAGGCTCAGCCAGGTGCCTCTGCATGCTGTCCCGTTCACAGGTGCTGCGCCCTGCAGCTCCCATTGGCCACGGTTCCCAGCAATGAGAGCTGCAGGTGCAGCATTTGGCATGGAGGCAGCAGGCGGAGCCTCCTAGCTGCCCCTACATGTAGGAGTCAGAGGTGGACATACCAGCTGCTTCCCAGGAGCCGCGCAGCGTGGAGGCTAGCAGGGATCCTGCCAGCCCTGCTGCGGAGCATCACCAACTGGACACTCACTGGCCCTGGATCCGCCAAAATCCCTTTTCAACTGGATGTTCCAGTCAAAAACTGGACACCTGGTCACCCTACGCCTCTGGTGGGGACGCCCAGTAGCAAGGAGGCAGCACTGTGCCTGGCAGTGGCACTCTCCCTGTGTCCCTACAGCCAAGAAGAGGAAGGAAACAGCCAGGTGGCTGGCTGCTGACTGAACTCTTCCCCCATCACATAGAGCTGCTGCGCCTTCTCTGCTGCTGGAGTCCCAGAGCTGCTGCCTGCTTTGCAAACCATCTGCCCAAGTGAGTCAGGGAGTGGAGGCAGAGGCAACACATGTGACTCCAGAAGCAAAGAAGGTGCAGCAGCCCCAAGTGGCAGGAGAGGAGCTCAGCCAGCAGCCAGACACTCTCCTGCTTCCTCCCTCTCTGGGCTGCAGGGACACAGGGAGAGTGCCACAATGGTGATCAGCAGAGCTGCTGGAGTTGTTAAAAAAGGAGGGGGAAACTGGCTGTGAGGTGTTCTCTACAGGAGACCCTCAGTCTAGTTGGGGAGTCATAGAATCATGGAAGATTAGGGTTGGATGAGACCTCAGGAGGTATCTAGTCCAACCCCCTGCTCAGAGCAGGACCAATCCCCAACTAAATCATCCCAGCCAGGGCTTTGTCAAGCTGGGCCTTAAAAACCTCTAAGGATGGAGATTCCTCCACCTCCCTAGGGAACCCATTACAGTGCTTCACCACCCTCCTAGTGAATTTTTTTTTCCTAATATCCAACCTAGACCTCCCCCACTGCAACTTGAGACCATTGCTCCTTGTTCTGTCATCTGCCACCACTGGGAACATCCGAGCTCCATCCTCTTTGGAACCCTGCTTCAGGTAGCTGAAGCCTGCTATCAAATCCCCCCTCACTCTTCTCTTCTGCAGACTAAATAAGCCCAGTTCCCTCAGCCTCTCCTCATAAGCCATGTGCCCCAGCTCTCTAATCATTTTCATTGCCATCCACTGGACTCTCCAATTTGTCCACATCCTTTCTGTAGTGGGGGGACCAAAACTGGACGCAGTACTCCAGATGTGTCCTCACCAGTGCCGAAAGGGGAATAATCACTCCCCTCAGTCTGCTGGAAATGCTTCTACTAATGCACCAGAAATCTGAGTCACCAGAACATGCTGACCTTGGAGGTCAACTGATGTTACAAGGCCCATCTGTTTCTCCGGCACCTGAGGGTGGGTTTGGGGAGGGCAGAGTGGCATGGAAGTGAGTGGGGTATTTTGTTGAATTGAATTGCTAGACTGGTTGTTCATTGCATTGTCCAGGTTGAGCCGTGGGGCTGGGAGGGTTATTTGTATGATGAGTTGCTGTTATGTGAGCATCTGGAGTTTAGGAGACTTGCCTCCTCTCATCCAAGCAAACTCACAGATATAGTATCACGGTCTTGGGTCTGCTAGTATTTCAGCTTTATTGCTTCATAGTTATTTTCCCTTTAAATGGACAGTGAAAAACAGCCTCTTGCTGCTGCCTCTTGTACAGTTTTTTGCTGGTTGTATTGTTTTCCCTTCTTTCCTTTTTCCCAGGATGCGGCTTTGAAAATTCTCACCAATGCCAACACCAAGAAACCTTTCATCTGCCCTGATATTCCAATCTTCAGATACAGCAGTCAACCCAACTTTAACCTCGGCCTTCCAGGAAGTCCAGGGGGTGAGTTCCCATCCTTCTTGTTTCTGAAATTCCCTATGGATTCTCCATTCCCTGAAGGCCAGAAATGGGATTGGTCAGGATGGGGAAGGCCCTCAGAGTCGGTGGGAAAAGAGCTCTATGAAACCATCTGCCCAGAGTGAAGCAGCACTCAGAAAAGCCAGCCCGTGTTGGTGGTGGGTTACAGAGAACGTGTCTCAATGGCGTTAGCGAGAGCACTGACCACCTTCATGTGGAGCCTTGCACTCAGTTTTGGTTGTTGCTCCTGAGCTGGAGAAGGCCTAGAGAAGGGCAATGCCGATGGGGGATTTCGTGGCAGAACGAAAGTTGTTTAGTCTAGGAAAAAAGAAGAGAAGGAGGGGACTTTGCTGAGATATTTCAGATTCTGATGGATTTAGAAGAAAGAGCTCAGTCCCTGCTTTGGATCCTGCCCCACAATATGAGACCCAGAGGACATTTGCTTGAATGAACAGACTGCTGGGAGATTTAGAACAAATAGAAATGAATTGGGGGGGATTCACTGAAGCTTCAGGAGTTCTGGAGTCAGATACTGTGGCCACAGAGGCTCTGTCTCCACTGCTAGTGAACACCTGTAGCTGGCTTATGTCAGCTGACTCACAGGGCTCAAACTATGAGGTTGTTTAATTGCAGTGTAGACATTCGGGCTCAGGCTGGAGTCTGGGCTCCAGGACCCTCTCCCCACGCAGGGTCTCAGAATCTGGGCTCCAGCCCGTGCCTGAATGTCTACACCTCAGTTAAACAGCCCTGGAGCCAGGGGTGGCTCCAGCTTTTCTGCCACCCCAAGCAGCAAAAAAAAAAAAAAAAAAAAGACGTGCGGCAGCATTTCAGCAGCAGCTCAATCACGCTGCTTCTTCAGTGGCAGTTTGGCGGCAGGTCCTCCCTCTCTTGCTCTTCGGCGGCAATTCAGCGGCGGGTCCTCCCTCTCTTCCTCTTCGGTGGCAATTCGGCAGCGGTTCCTCCCTCTCTTCCTCTTCGGCGGCAATTCGGCTGCAGTTCAAAGAGGAAGAGAGGGAATGAGGGACCCGCCGGTGAATTCCCGCCGAAGACCCGGATGTGCCACCTCGATACCAGACGGATGTGCTACCCCTTTGAATTGGTCGCCCCAAGCACCTGCTTCCTACGCTGGTGCCTGGAGCTGGCCCTGCCTGGAGCCCGAGCCCTGCGAGCCTGAGTCAGCTGACACAAGCCAGCCATGGGTATTTAACAGCAGTGTAGAAATATACTCAGAGAGCTGGAGCTGTGCAAGGCTATCAAATCTCTTGCTTCAAGACATCAGCTAATCACTGCAGGGGTCAGGAAGGGCTCATGACTGGTTTATTTATTTTGATCTGTTGCCGGCTTTGACCAACATCCAGGACCAGACATAAACTTTATAAACTGCACAATAATCAGACCCACCTAATGTCAGAGACACTGCCAGGGAGAGCTGTTGGTGGGGTGGGGGAGGGGAGGGCATTGCCATGTCTAACGCTGGTGGGGAGGGGTGTTGGTGGGGTGGGGGAGGTTGTTGCCATATCTAACACTGGGGGGGCTGTTGGTGGGGGAGGAGAGGGTGTTGCTGTGTCTAACGCTGGGGGGGAGGGGGGGTTGATGTGTGTGACAGGAGGGCGTTGCCATGTCTAACGCTGTGAGCGGGATGTTGGTGTGCGTGAGGGGAGGTCGTTGCTGTGTCTAACACTGGGGGGGTGTTGGTGGGGGAGGAGAGGGTGTTGCTGTGTCTAACGCTGGGGAAGAAGGGTGTTGGGGTGTGTGAGGGGAGGGCGTTGTGTCTAACGCTGGGGGGGAAGGGTGTTGGAGTGTGTGAGGGGAGGGCGTTGTGTCTAACGCTGGGGGGGAAGGGGGTTGGAGTGTGTGAGGGGAGGGCATTGTGTCTAACGCTGTGTGGAGGAGAGGTGTTGGAGTGTGTGAGGGGAGGGCGTTGTGTCTAACGCAGTGTGGAGGAGAGGTGTTGGAGTGTGTGAGGGGAGGGCATTGTGTCTAACGCTGTGTGGAGGAGAGGTGTTGGTGTGTGTGAGGGGAGGGCGTTGTGTCTAACGCTGGGGGGGAAGGGTGTTGGAGTGTGTGAGGGGAGGGCGTTGTGTCTAACGCTGTGTGGAGGAGAGGTGTTGGTGTGTGTGAGGGGAGGGCGTTGTGTCTAATGCTGGGGGGGAAGGGTGTTGGAGTGTGTGAGGGGAGGGCGTTGTGTCTAACGCAGTGTGGAGGAGAGGTGTTGGTGTGTGTGAGGGGAGGGCGTTGTGTCTAACGCAGTGTGGAGGAGGGGTGTCGGCGGGGGTGAATGTGGACGGGGGTAGTGTGCCTAGTGGTGTTTTTGCGGAGGGGAGGAGCGTTGTTGCAGGTGGGAGGGTTGGTCTGGGGGAAAGGCCTCTGTGCCTGAAGCTGCCCGTGTGCAGGTGATGAGCCTGGCTACTCCCTTTCGCACTTTTCTAGACTCTTTCTATAGACGCGAGGTTTTGAGGAAGAACGTACACGGGGAGCGTGGTGGATTAGGCAACGCCCTGCCGGCTCCAGAGCCCAGCACCGAGGAGGCGCCAGCGCCACGTGCCTACTTCCCAGAGACGTGGCTATGGGACCTGGTCCCTGTGGGGTGAGTGAGGAGCTGCTGCAGACCTTCCCTATGGAGCAGCCTCTATGCCAGGCCCTCTAAAGCAGTGGTCCCCAAAGTTTTGAAGTTGTGCCCCCTCTTTCCCTTGCCCTTGCCCCTGCCCCTGCTCTGGAGCTGGGGTCAGAAGTGGGGCCATGGCTGCAGGGGGTGGGGACAGCAAACAGGGATAAGGGAGCTGAGGCTGCAGCTGAGGGTGGGGCTGGGGCCAGGAGCAGGGCCGGGGACAGAGCTGTGACCAGGGGTTGAGGTTCGGGGCGGGGGCAGGAGCAGAGCTGCAGCCAGGCTGCAGTGGGGGCTGGAAGCCAGGCTTGCAATCGGGTGCGACTCTGCCCCTGGCCTCACCCTTGCACCCACCCTCTGTCCTGGGCTGGGAATGGAGTCATGGCCAGGGGCCAAGGGTGACAGCAGGGCTGGGGTCAGGAGTGGAGCCACAGCCGTGCCGCACTGGGGGCTGGCAGCGAGGCCCCCAGCCAGGTGCAGAGCCGTGCCCAGGCTGGGGATGGGGCCATGGCTAGGGGTGGGGCTGGAACAGAGCTGGGTGTGGGGCAGGGCTGGTGGCGCTCCCTCCCCTCAACGAGGGCTGGCCCGAGCCAGCCATGACCCACCCCTGAACATTTCTCCATGCCCCCTTAGGTGGGTGGACCCCACAGTTTTGGGACCTCTGCTCTAAAGACTTCCCTTGTTGCTTCTGTGCTGAATCCAAATATCCTGAGTTAACCCAGATAAAGGCTCCAGACAACAGGGACAGAGAAGGAGCAGTGGGACTACAAAGACGGAATTTGGCACACCTCAGGAAGGGGAACAGCGATGGTACTGCATCACCTTTCTGGCCTCCACATTCCTAGAGCAGCTGAAGGTAGATTCAGCCCCCAGCTTAGAGGAGAGAGACCTTTGTGCCAGCCAGCAAGCACGCTTCATGCTGGCTTACGGCTGCTTTAAGCCCCCTGCGTGCTCCCGTAGTAGCCCGAAGGGGTCTTATCAAGGGCAGAACTGAGTCCCGGGTCTAGGCTTGGCAGAATTCAATTTTAACTTTTTATAATTATAATTTTGACAGAGAATATCGATGTTTATTTTTAAGCACATTTGGAGAAAATGATGGGAGGTCAGACAACAGAGCAGGCCAGACAGTAATTATTTAATGTCAATAGACATTGGTAGTGGTTTTCACTCGGAGGCTAGCAGGCCTAGTGGACAGGTCATGGCTCAACAGTTTTTCCAACTCTGAAAGTCCTAGGATGGGCTTCTCTGATGGTGCCAAGCAGTACATTGTTCCCCAAATGAATAGGCAGAGGGGAAGGTAGGGGGACTGGGCCCTCCCTTTTCACCAGGTCCTGGCCCAGCGCCCAAGGGAAAGAGGCATGGAGTGCCTCACTTGTCTCTTCCTAGCATACCTATCCAGTCTTCTTTCAGTTACATCTGGGCTGCTTCCAACCTCCCTGCTTTCTCTTTGGCTTGGTTGCAGCCGCTATCCCCCGCTAGCGGGGAGTTCCCTATGAGTCCCAGCAGCTCAGCTGGTCCAATAAGTGATCCCCAGCCCTCCTCCCAATGTTCAGTTATTCTCCCTCATATGCCTGCTCTGCTGTTAAGGACTTGTGGGGACGGGGATTAGACGGATGTTTGTCTGGAATCTCACTTTCAACCTTGCTGCCTTGGGTGACACCGCCAGGAGGATGAGACTGCTGACAGCATCACTCTCAGGATCATGAAAACACTCATGCCACTCCACCACATCCAGGTCACAATTCTCTGGGACGCTTCTGCGTAAATTCTTTTAATGTGGAGATACCATTGTCCACAAGGGACATTCCCTGGGATTCTATACTACTGTGCAACATACAGCTGCCCTCCAGAGGTTCAGGTGGGATGACAAAGAAAATCTCAGTTGCATGTTTGTCTAAAATGGCTTTGTGTCTATCCTGGTCCAGCGAGGGGGGCTCCAAGGACGTCCCAGTCTCAGTGCCCGACACCATCACGGAGTGGAAAGCTGGGATGTTCTGCACGGCGGAGGTGGGCTTTGGGCTCTCGCCCACGGCCACCTTCACGGCCTTCAAACCCTTCTTTGTGGAGCTGGCCTTGCCGTACTCTGTGATCCGGGGAGAGGCCTTTGCCCTAAAGGCCACTGTCTTCAACTACCTGCAGCAGTGCATCAAGGTGAGCGCTGCCCGGGGCTGGGCTGCGGGGGCTGCTGGGGCTGGTGACCTGGGGCCAGTGGCTGGGCAGCGGCACAGGCCGGCGAGTGGCACCGACAGTCACTGGCTGTGACCCTGTGACCACTGGGGTCAGCACATCGCGGTGAGGGGGCCTGAGCCCCAGAGGGGCCACGTCTCGACTGAAGCTGGCACATGTGAGCGCGTCCCCCACAGCCCTAAGAAGGCTCTCGTGTTGGGCCCCACAGGTGCGAATGACACTGGCGGAGTCTGCGCAGTTCCAGGTGCAGGCGGGTGAGGACGGTGCCTACACCAGCTGCCTCTGTGCAGACGAAGGGAAAACCTTCCAGTGGGAGGTGACGGCGAGCAGCCTGGGTAAGGGGCACTGGGGGCTTTGTGCCTGACGGGAGGGGCAGAGAAGGGGTGGGGGGTTCTGCACAGTGTCGGGGGCAGAAAAGGAGTGCTGGAGCCTTCACACTAGGGAGGCAGGTAGGGGCCTTTGGAGGCTCTGCATGGGGGACAGGCGGGTAAGGGGCATTGGAGGCTCTGTGTTGGGAGTGAGAAGGAGGGCACAGGATGCGGTCGCTGAGGGCTTGGTACCAAGCGGAGGGGATGAGAAGAGCTGTGGGGAGGGGGCTGAGAGGATGCCCCAGCAGTGAAACCCCTTACGGCCTAATCGCCATTTCCCACAGTCACTTCCCTCCGTCCTTCCCTTCCCCTCTGGCCTTCTCTCTCTTTTCTCCCCATTCCCTCTCTGTTCATTTTCTTTCTTTTTCTACTATTCTCTCCCTTCTTCACCACCCTTCCCCTTCAAGTATCCTCCCACCCTCGGACACGGGCTCCTCTCTGCCTCGGGCAGGGGCGCTGGTCTGTCTAACAGGGGTGTCTCCCACCTTGCTCTGCAGGGGAGGTGAACTTCACCGTCAGCACCGAGGCGCTGCACACCGAGGAGCTGTGCGGCAATGAGCTGGCCGTGGTGCCGGCCCAGGGGCGAGTGGACACCGTGATAAAGCCTCTGCTGGTCCAGGTCAGTGTCTGTTGGGGCCTCTGGGCAGAGCGGAGAGAGATCAGGGGCCTGGGTCTCACCCCCTGGTGGCCCTGGGCCGAGTCTGCACTTGTGATTGTTCTTTGTCCTGCCACAGAAAATAATGTCCCAGCACCGCGCCGTCCACATCCCAGACCCCGACCTGCACTGCCCCATCACGCGGCTCCATTCCACTGAGATCAGGGAGCTGGCAGGAGAGTCCTGGGGCAGACAGAGATGGGAGTTACCCCAAGGAGGGTGGCTGAGTGTGACACATGGGAGGGCTCGAGGGGGCAGAGGGAACTAGCAGAGGGAAGTTCTGCACTGAAGAGGAAGAAGCTGCGAGATCTGCTGGGCTGGGAACAGTCTCCCCAGGGAAGGGATGGGAGCCCCATCGCTGGGGCGCTGAGAGCTGGATGTGCCCAAGCCCCACAGTACGGGCTGTAGGGGATGATTCTGCCCTGACTAGGGGCACTGGCTGACCCAGCGGGCCCTGTCAGGCTGTGACATGCACTGTCCCTTCTCCTGACCTTCTGTCTGATGCTCCTTCCCCACAGCCGGGGGGGATCCTGGAGGAGAAGGCGTACAGCTCCCTGCTCTGCCAGGAAGGTAGGTTCCCAGCACCTGTGCGGGGCTCAGTGGGTGTCACTAATGCGGGGAGTCTCTTGGCTGCAGCATGTCAGTGATGGCTGAGCTGCTGGATGGCCCAGCTAGGGGCACAGGAGCCGCCAGGCTGGACCGGACCGGACCAGGGGGCATCCAGACCAATGTCCTGCCTGGGACAGGGTCCAGGCCCAGCTGCCCGGGGAAGATGCACCCCCTAGTGGGCAGTTATGGAACTGTCTGCATGGGCCAAAGGCTCGAGCACATCTGGCTCCTGCTTCCAAGCCTGACTGGGCCCCTTTTTTGCCAGCTCCTCTCCCCTGCAGCCTGGCTCCCGTGTGTACGAGAGCACCGGACAGTGAGGAATGGAGGGATCTGATTGGCTGGAGGTAGGTGCAGGTTCCTAACAGGCCTTTAATGGTGTGTCTTTGTCTTCGTGTTATGCAGCGTCCGAAGAAATCTCCTTGCAGCTGCCTGCAAACGTCCTGGCAGGGTCCGAGCGGGCCCATGTGACTGTCCTGGGTAAGGAATTCCCCTGCCCCAGCCCTGCCAGGGCACGGTGCCCTTTGCCAGCCGGCCCATCTGTGGCCCAGCGCTCTGATCAGAGAGGCCGGGGCATCACGGATGGAAAAGACCAATGAGGTCTGTGGGTGTCTGGGGCTGGGGCAGGACTGGTCCCTGCAGTCTGTGCTCCAGGACCTCGTCCCCAGTGAGGGGCAATAGACTCATGTGGTGATGCCATGAAGCTGTGCCAGGACATTGGCATCTTGGCCATTCATCACCAGGTATCCATGTAACCCCACCAGGCCTGAATCAAACTGGGGGCCCTGAGCCCCTGTGTGCCAGGGCTTCACTGACGTGGTGTTAGGGACGGGGCAGCTGTTGTGCAGCCTGGTAATTCTCTGCTCCCCCGACTGCCTTGGTGCCAGGAGACATAATGGGCACAGCTCTGCAGAACATAGACCGCCTGCTGGCCATGCCCTACGGCTGCGGAGAGCAGAACATGGTCCGGTTCGCTCCCAACATCTACATCCAGCAGTACCTGGAAAAGAGCGGGCAGCTCAGCCCAGAGATCAGAGAAAAGGCCAAGGGATTCCTCCAGAGCGGTGAGTGTCCTCCTGCCCTGTGCCCCCAGGGCATGGCGAGGCCATGCGAGGGCCCTGTCTATGCCACCTCTGGGGGTCAGGGAGTGAGATCCTTGGCCTTACTTCTCTAAGGCACCAGTCCTGAGGCCCAGGACATAAGGACTGTTTGACTCAGGGTTCAGGGAATGGGAGAGGAGCCCTTTCCCCTCTAAGGGGCGCTGGTTGGGATCCAGCCCCTTATTCAAACCGACCCCTGGAATCTCCGAGTCTCAGCATTGTGGTGGAGGGGAGAGCTAGCGGGCCCCACGGGGTGCAGGCTGGGGGTGGATTCTAGCCCCTGGGGGTGAGTAGATCCAGAACTCGCTGTCTGTCTCCCATCTCTGCAGGCTACCAGCGTGAGCTGCTCTATAAACACAAGGACGGCTCTTACAGCGCCTTTGGGGAGAGAGACGCCACGGGCAACACCTGGTGAGGGGCCGCACGGCACGGGCGAGTCAGGGCTCTAGGTGGGCAGGGCCTTCTCAGGGGGCTTATTCCTTCACTCTCTCACTTCCCTGGTCCTTCTCGCATGAACAAAGAGCAACAATACCCGAAGTCTGAAGGTGCAAACAATTTGATGTTTATTGGAGTGAACTTCCAGCAAGAAATGATTCCAATTTTCCTTCCTTAGTGTCCCTCTTCCCAGCTCTGACACCACAGAACCTTGCCTATGTCCCTGTTCCCATTCCCTGTTCCCATTCCCCCCCTTAGCAAAACATGATCCCAATTCCTCCACCTCCTGTTCCCATTCCCTCCTTACTTCCTGATTGACTGCAGACTATATAGTAAAACCTGAGTTCTGCTTAGCTATACCTTGACCAATCATTTTGCTGAAATTTTACTAACCAATCCTAACATACTGTAACACGGTCTGTGATAAACTCAGGACAGACAGCTGCAAGGGAGGGGTAGGAATCAGTACCAGAGGGTTAAAAGGCCCTCCTCCTTATCAACTGAGAGGTAACCACAGGTCAATCAGATTCAGCTGTGAAAGGGTTACCAAGGTAGCAAATTAGAATCACCTGATGGGGGAGCTACCTGAGGTTAATTGGGATCAGCTGATTCCAACTTGGGGCTGCCTGAGACCTTTTTAAACCCTTCCCTGTGGAAGGAAGCAGAGCAGAGAGAGAAGGAGCTCTGCTACCAGGAGTAGCAAAACAGTGAGACCTACCAGGAGGAGAGGCAGTACTTTCTCCCACAAGGGGGTAAGAATTTGCTAACCAGGACTGGTGGAGCTCCCGGAAGCAGACTTCCCCTGTGTCCCAAGGGGGACTGCATTATCTGAGCCTGTCTCACCAGGGCTAAAAGCAGCAGAGACTGGGGAGACTGAGAAGGTGCCTTGCCAAAGGTTATTTAACCAATTGTATCCCACCACCTTAATTGGTTTACACCCAACAAAATTAATTATACACCAGACAGAAACACTCACAGAACCAGACAGAGACCATGCAAGTAAACATACAAAACAATACAGAAGTGAGGATTTCACATCCCAGCTATTGATAAGTGAGTTCTGGCCAGACAGGATTCCATCAAACTAAGTTTCCTGTCACATCTTCTAGGCTCTTCTCTTTCTCTGGAGGTGACAGGAATATCAGGACAGGATTGTATTCCTAACAGCCCAATAGCACCTTATTTCAATGTGACTAGTTTGGAATGTGAGGATGTGACCACACACTTGCCAGTTTATGGCTGCCTCTGCTGCTTAGCCAAAGGCCTTAGCCTAAGAACCAGGCCTCAGACTGTCTTTTACACATACAGAGAGTGATTTTGATTCTTTCTTCTATACCTCTATAACTAGCTAAGTGGTAAGAATACACCTACAGTCTTAAAGTATAGGCTTTACAGACACGCTTGAATATCAATATCCTAACAGGCCTACCGGGCTGCAGCCTGACCCCCAGGCCCACTGCTATTCCAGTCCTGCTCGCCACACAGCTCTGCCCCACTTACTCACTCCAAACCCCTACCCCATTCCCATTCTGGGCTCCCCTGACAGCTCTGCTCACCCCCACAATGCTGACTCCCCAGCCCTGTGCCCCACCCACCTCCCTCCTAGCCCGCAGCACTCCTGCAGAGTGTCCCTCTCACGGGGTCTCTCCCCACCCAGGCTGACGGCCTTCGTTCTCAAGTCCTTTGGCCAGGCCAGACCCTACATCTTCATCGACGAGAAGCACCTAGAGGACGCCCTCAGGTGGCTGCAGCGTCACCAGCTGGAGAGCGGCTGCTTCCGCAGTGTGGGGAAGCTGTTGAACAACGCCCTGCAGGTGGGAGGCTGGGGGCACAGGCTGATGGGATGAGGCAGGAGGAGACAAGCTGGGGAAGGGGGTGGGGGCCCCTCATGGCAGCTGGTTCTTGTGACCCGTTTTGGGTTGGGGGCTTTCCCTGCGTTTTTAGCAACAGCTGAATGGCTGGAATGGCCGGGGCAGCGGATTATTGCACCAAATGAGGGAGCAGCCCTGGCCCAGCCCCCCCTGGCTCCTGCACAGCCCAGTCTCCCTGTGGGCACTGAGCAGACCCCACACCCATTGCCTGGCATGGAGAGCCTGAGGGGCAGGGCCCAGCCCAGTCCAGCCCTGAACTCATGTGATTCCCACAACTCCCCACCTGGCTCAGTCAGAAGGGCTGTCGCTGTGCATCATGGGAGATGTAGTCTAAAGGAGCCGAGTCCATGGGGGAGGCCAGTCCAAGCTGATTGTTGAACTGGTTCGCAGTGGAAGGTTTCGGTTCAGGTCACCAACCCGAGAGGCTGCGATTTGGGCCTCACTGACCCACAGCTGAATGTTGTGTTTCTATTTTCCCAATGGAAATCAAAACGTTTCAGCAAAAGTAACATTTTCCCTCAAAGTTTCGGGTTTGTGGAAACTGCATCATCTGTCAAGAAATCATTTCAGCAGGAAATTCCCACCCAACTCAAGTCACACCCCAATTCCTGTGACTGCCCCGGAGTTTGCAGGGAGCTGGGACACTATGGGAGGGGCCGGGGCTGTACCTGGCCCTTTGGGAGCCAGAAGGAGACAAATCTTAGGCAAAGTCCAGATTCCCGCACAGGGGGACTATTTAATGATCCGGAACTTGCCCAGTGAGGGGCAAATCCCTCAGTCTCTGCAGAAACAGCCCCTGGTCTTCACAGGAAATCTGGCAAATGTCAGTTCAAACCAACTTCCCAGCCTCTGATTCCAGGGGGGCTCAGATAGGGTTTTATGCTGAAATTTTATACAGCCTTGACAATGGAGTAGCTGCCGCCTCTCCTTATAACAAAGCTATGGAACTTACTGCCACAGTGTGGCCTCCTTGGCTGCTACAACTGGGGCAGCTGCTCGGGACCCAGATGGTCCTGGCAGGTCCCAGCAGGAGGCAGGACCCAAACCCAGACACTCAGAGCGCTGGAGCCAGTTCTTCTCTGTCCCAATGGGCCTGTCCTGGGCAGCGTCTCACCTGCTCCAGGCAATGTATCCTGCAGCTCGGTCTGAGCCGGCTCCCGGTGTCTCTATCCCCCTCAGGGCGGCGTGGTGGACGAGCTCTCTCTCTCGGCTTATATCACGGCGGCGCTGCTGGAACTGGGGCAGCCGCTCACGGTGAGGCCAAGCCCGGCTGTCCCAGGGGAGGGGCTGGCAGTCGGGGGGGAATTGGACATTGTTGGTGACAGTGAGGGGGGAGTTAGTGCCAGGGAAGGGTTTGGGGTAAGACAGGGGAGTTGTGGGGGGTTGGCACCAGGGAGGGATTTGGGGTAAAATGGGGGAGCTGTGGAAGGCTGGTACCAGGGAGAGATTTGGGGTGCTGTTGGGAGCAGTGGGAAGAGAGGTTGGTACTGGGAGGCAGGTCAGGGAGAGGTTAGGATGGGGACAGTGGGTCAGGGCATCAGAAAGATTCAGCAGCTCGGCCAGTTTCTCTGTCTGGCTCTAGGGGGGATCTGGGCGAGGCTTGGGCGGTCTGTTTATAGATGGGCCCAGGGCACGGGTGGTGGTGGGGAGGGATGGGTCGGGGAGGTGACAGCTGCCTATCTGCTGGAGCATTGTTAAGGCTCCATGGGGTGGTTGCCAGGGGATGAGCCTAGGCACAGGGCGTCTCCTCTGGCCGGCTCAGCCTGACGGGGAGTCTGTTCGGTGTCTAGTGCTCGGGGGAGGGGGTCTGGCAAGGCTTGTGGGGCACAGGGTGCGGGTGGCGGTGGGGGGGAGATGGGTTGGGGGAGGTGATGACAGGCTGGTGGGAGGGGGTACTAGGGCCCCATAGGGTGGGTGCCACAGGACATGCCCAGGTGCGGCGCATTTCCTCTGGTCGGCTCAGCCTGACAGGGAGTCTGTTTGGTGTCTCCCCCGTCCCAGGACCCCATGGTGACCAGGGCCCTCCAGTGCCTCCGGGAGTCGAGCACCAGCGACCTCTACACACAGGCGCTGCTGGCCTATGCCTTTGGGCTGGCGGGGAGCACTGAGCTGCGGGACGCCCTCCTGCAGCGCCTGGCTGAGCACAGCGTCAGCGCCGGTACCAGCAGAACCTCGCTCTAGTGCTCTCCTCGCTGCCAGCCTCTGGACCCAGGGCAGGGCCATCTGCCCCCCACGGTCCTGCCCACCCAGATGCCCCCTGCCCCGGGGCCTCCCAGCCTGGCAGGAGAGCTGGGTCTACGTGGCCCAGTCAGTCCATGGTCTCTGCTGAGGCTGCCACCGAGGGGCCAATGTGCCGGGCTCTGTTGTGGGGACATTTCTCCCCTCAGAGCTGGAGTGAGATCATCCCGCCATTTCCCAGGGCCCAGCGCACAGAGCGAAGGGGGACGAGGCTGGGTCGCTGCCAGCCTGGCGGGATCGGAGCTGAGAACCTAGAGGGGCAAAGCCCCATTTCCCAACCCAGCCCTCTAAAGCGCCCAGGGCCAGGAGTGTGACGGGTCCAGTGGGCTCAGAGCCGTGGGGCAGGGCCTTGCACAGGCAGCTCCCAAGGGGAACGGGCCGTAACCGAGCCCTGGGGAAATGCCGCAGGATCCCAGCCCCCATCCTGTGTTGGGGACATCCCAGCTGGGAAGTCCCTGCCTGAGGCTTCTTTGCTTGGTCTGGCTAATACTGGGAGGGGAACAGGCAGCACTGGGCTGGCAGCTGGTTAGGCCCTGCTATCTCTGGGATAGGGGGTTGTACAGGGAAGTAGGTCTCTGGGTGCCCCCTGGTCTGCACCATAGGCCCCCCATGGATCCCTTGGAGGCTGCCCATCCCCCAGCTCCAGTTCTCCCAGCCTGTCCCTGCACAGATGCCCTTGGGTTTGTGCCACTCCCAGCCCAGCCCCGGTGTGAGTGATGCAGCCTGGGGCCAGCTCCCCATAGGGCAGGAGGTTCCATGGGAGGCCGGAGGCCCACTGGGAGTGCGGCTGGGGATGCAGGAGGTGGCGCTGCCCCGCATTGGTACTGAGCTGAAGAAGCCCTCGGCATGAGGCCTGGGGGTGCTGGGAGTCCCAGGTTGGGCCCCTCACACTCCTCATGAACACTCCCCAGTGATCTCTGTGCATCTCCTCGGCCCCATTCGAGCTCAGACTGAGCTGTACTGGGAGCTGAGGCCTGGCGCGCTCGGGCCCTGGGGAGACGTCCCCCCACAGAAAGGAGCCACCTGCATGGTCTGGGCAGCTCAGTCGTGTCTTAGCTCAGGTGAAAAGTCCCTTCTCTCCAAGCCCCGGTGCAGCGACAGCAGCTGGTCTGTTCCTGCGACTTGTGTGTGTCACTTCCTGCCCCGCCCCGAGGTGGGTAAGAAGTGCTGGGAGCAGCATGTGGCTCCTGCCCCAGGAAAGGGAGAGGTGGGGACTCTGCTCCCGGGGCACCAAGGGGCCACCAGGCACTGCGGTAAAACAGCCCTTGGGTAACAGGACCCATCTGTGAGGTCCATAAGACCCTGTGGGGTCTGGTGATAACCCAGTGTCAGCTCCACCATTGCCCGTCAGCTGGGTCCAGCTCTCACTCCAGCCGTTGTGGGCCCCACAATCCCTCAGGGGCTCTCTGCCCCCCACCCTGCCCCAGCAGTGGCCACACTAGGCATAAACAGACTAAGCAATTGCTTTGGGCCCAAGCAGCTCACAGCCCTGCCAGCTCTGGGAGCGGGGGTTGAGCAGGGGAGGAGGCCTGTGGGTGCGCCACTGTCTGCACCATGCACCCCATCAGGGGTTCTCTTCGCTCCATTTGAGCTCAGACTGAGCTGTGCTCCTAGGGGTGCACTGCGGGCCCATTGGACACTGGACTGAAACAGTCCTTGGGTGATGGTCCCATCTTCAAGGCCCCAGGGATCACTCAGGAGGGGGGTGTTAACTCGGCATCAGCTCTGCCCCCTGCCCTTTGCCTGGGCCAGGCTCTGGGCAGGGGCCAAACTAACACAGGGGATCTCTGCTCCCCTCTAGTGGCTGTACCCCAGAGATCTTTAGTGGGTGCCTGGAGCTGGTGACCCACCTGGGCTCAGCTTGTAGCTTGGGCAGCAGAGGCTCAGGGGTTTCGAGTCAGAGGTCCAGGGTTCAGTCCCTGCTGATGACCCACCCAGGGGTGTCTTGTTACACTTGTGTAGCCCTGCTGTGCACTGTGAATCTCCTGCCCCAGAGGTAGCTGCATTCAGTGGGGGACAGGAGTCCCTCTGGCCTGGGAAGCCCCTGGGGCCCCTTTGGAAAGCAAACAGGTAACCCACTGTGTTGTAACTGCAGCCATGGGGCTGCCCTTCCCTTGGCCCCTCTCCTAGGGGGACAACTCCACTGGCAGAGGAAGGTGAAGGCCCTGCCCAGCCCCTATGGGAACCAGGCCCCGTCGGCAGAGGTGGAGATGACAGCTTACGTGCTCCTGGCCTATCTCTCCCTGCCCAACGTGTCTGCTGCCAACATGGCAACCGCCGCCCAGATCGTCCGCTGGCTCAGCAAGCAGCAGAACCCCTATGGGGGATTTGCCTCCACACAGGTAACAACCCTGCCCTCGGGTAAACCAGCGTTGGTGGCCTGGTACAAGAAGGGGCCTCAGAGAGCTGCATCTCCACAGCTGAACCAGGGCCCTTCCTGGGAGAGGGAGTCCTGGGTGCAGAGCCCCCTGCCCTCAGGGGCTGGGAGCCGGGGTCCTGGGGTTGCGTCCCAATCGTGCTGCAGTGAGTCTGAGCTTGGCTCCTCTCCCCAGAGCATGACAGCAGCTCAGTGACTCTCCTCCCCAGGACACGGTGGTGGCCCTGCAGGCCCTGGCCAAATACGCAGCCCTGACGTACAGCGTGAGCGGGGCTGTGTCGGTGACGGTGAGCTCCCAGGCTGGGGACCGGCAGCAATTCCACGTGGACAACGCCAACCGGCTGGTGCTGCAGCGAGTGGCCCTGCAGGAGATCCCCGGGCAGTACACGGTGCTGGCCAGTGGCAAGGGCTGTGTCTTTGTGCAGGTGAGTGCAGGAGCCCCTGGGGCCCAGCCGGCCCAGCGGTGACTGGCTGTGCCCTTGCCCTGCCCCACGGCGCCTGGTTCTGGGCCCAGGCTCTGATCTGCGGAGGCAGCAGGCTCTGCCCCAACCCTCTTGCTTGTCTCCCAGCTGACTCTGCGCTACAACGTGCCGCCCCCAAAGAGCGCCACGACCTTTGACCTGCGGGTGGAGACGGAGCCGAAGGAGTGCACCGAGAGCGCCAGATCCCGCTTCAGCCTCGTGCTGCACGCCCGGTACGAGCCCCAGCCCTCACCCACTCTGGGTCCGAGTGCCCGGGGGCAGGGGCAGGCCCCAGGCAGCGGGGAAATGGCCGGGGCAGAGCCGCCCCACTGCAGGAATCGATCGCTGGGGGAGCCATCCCCCCACAGGGCTCAGGGCAGAGGCAGGGGCCCCTTGGAATGTGCCAGGGGCTAAAGGGCTGGTCCCGGGGCTGATCTAATGGACAGTCGGCTCCCAAGGAGCTCCTGGGGCCGGGCCCCTTGCTGGGGAGCTCAGGGCTGGCCGGGGGCTAGCGGGGCTCACAGCCCAGAGCAAGCAGAGGCATTAGAGACGCCTGCAGGGCCGAGAGGATGGGAGGCCTCCCCTCCCCCCTCGGGGTCTGTATCCAGGGCAAACCCCTACCTCAGCGCACGGCTCCTGTTGCAGGTACAGCGGGGAGCGCCCAGCCACCAACATGGCCATCATTGAGGCCAAGCTGCCGTCCGGCTACACCCCCGTCCAGAGCTCCCTCCGGCAGGTGAGCTTCCCAGGGAGGAGAACAGGCCGGGCCCGTCACACAGCTTGAAACCAGGGGCTGATCCATGGGGGAGAGCCCAGACCCCCAGGAGAGCACAGATTGCAGCTCTGACCCCCTGGGGGAGCTCCCCCTGCAGAGCCCTGCCCCCTGCCTTTGGGGTACTGTGCAGCCCTGGGTCTCCCATCCAGTCACTGAGCAGGTCCTGACCCGGCTTAGCTCCCCTACAACACAACGCCCATGTCCAGACTCCTGCCCCTCCCCCAGCAGACATCCAGTGCTCAGGTGTGACTGGCATGGGGGGTGGCAGCCAGGCCCCTCAGCCATGGGGATGTTTTGTGCCCCATGTCCCAGCCCCAGCAGAGCAGTAACTCCAGCCCCAGCCCCAGCACCTCCCTTCCTGGCTCAGCCGTTTCCTCCCTCTGCTCCTAGCTGGAGAAGCAGCCTTTGGTGAAGAGGCTGGAGGTGCAGAACGACCAGGTGATGCTCTATCTGGACCAGGTGAGTGCAGGTGGCTCGGGGCTCCGGGGGCCTGGTGTGAATGGGGAGGGCAGGTCCTGCCCTGGCTCCACCCCCATTCCAGCTGCTCTTGTGGGCTCTGTGTCACACGCACGGCGAGGGGTCACTGAAATCTCCCCTGGTTCCAAGTGACCCGTTTCCACAAAGGACGGGGAGATGGGACCAGACTCAGCCAAAGCCCAGGGAGGGCCGTGAACGGAGCGACGGGGAGCTCAGGGTTGGGGAGGCTGGAGCTGGGCGTGAGTGTGATGAAAGGGGTCACATTTTGCAGGGGGGTGGAACAGGGATTTTGGGGAAGCATTTTCTCACTGCTCCCAGGCCACAGGGGAGAGGGAAGCAGCTGGGACAGTCCGAGCCTTGAGGAGGAGGGGGTTCGAGCTGCCAGTGCAGACGTTCAGCCCAGGCACTCGCTCTGTTGCTCTCTCGGTAGCTGACAAAGGAGGCGGCGAGTTTCACCTTCTCCCTGGAGCAGGATTTCCCTGTGAAGAATCTCAGAGCAGCCCCAGTGAGACTGTACGATTACTACGAGACGGGTGAGTCCCGCCCTGCCTCCGCCCCCATTACAGTTACTCTCTAGGCTCTGTGGCATAGTCAGCGGCTGGGTGGGCATGTCCTGCGCTTGCTCCACCCCCATTACAGCTGTTCTCCTGGGCTCTGTGTCACACTCAGGGCGTGGGGTCACTGAAATCTCCCCAGGATCCAAGTGCCCCATTTCCATAAATCCCACTCAGGTCAGAGCCTTCCCTGGTTCAATATGTGGGGTCGCTCACTGCGAGGGAAATGGGAGCCATGTGCTCGTCGGGCTAGTGGGTATGGTGCGACTGGTGTAACTGGGGCCGTGCCAGCAGGAGCAGGGGAGTCCCGCCCCTTTAGGGCCCCCCACATTTCCCCTGCCATCCAGCTCCTCAGACGCCCCCTGAATCCTTTGTGCTGGGCCAAGAGATGGCAGGATGGTTTCCCTGGGTGTTTTCAGGGGCGACTCAGTTGTGATTTTTGGGCCCATCTGACCTACGTGGAGATGAGGGATGGGAGAGAGCACGCAGCCCCACTCAGACAGGTGGGGGCGACCTCCCACTCCCTTCTAGGGCTCAGACCTACAGCAGGGATCCCCTGGGGCTGGGGGAACAGACTCTGCCTGTGTGGGATTGGGGGAGGGGTTATCATCCCCCCACTGGGTCTCTTCTCCATTCCTTACATCCCTCACTGTTGCAGGTGAACATACAGAGGCTGAGTACAGCGCCCCCTGCGGCTCAGGTAGGTGTGATGCACCCACAGACAACTCCAGTCCCTATAGCTTTATGGGTGGGGGGAGTCCATGGGCCGGAGAGGTCTGTGTGTGTTGTAGATGGCCAAGGAGGGAGAGATGGGAGCATGGAACCCACCAAGACCATGTGTGTAGGGGGAGAGACCTGGGGGGAAGGGTCTGTGAGGGGCACAAGGGAATCAGTCTTGAGGGCAGGGGGTGACTCTGAGGGGAAAGTCTTATCAGGGGGTGGGAGAGTTTTGGGCGGCCATGTCCACAGCTGTCTTCTGGGTGTGGGGGGGTAATTTTGATCCTGTCTCAGGGGATGTTTGTGTTTGTTTAAAGCCCCTGATGCCGATACGAAGGAAAATTCCCGCTGAAGCGCCCGCCCCTGCTGGGCAGCCCCCTCCCCTCCCATCCCGATAGCCCCGCACCAGCAGCCAGACACACCAGGATCGAGAAGGGCACTGACAGGCCCCGTCTCAGCTGCTGCTCTTCCCCGAACCAGCTGCACTATCCCTCTTAGCACCTTCTTCAGCCAACGCCTCCCCGTTCGCTCTGCAAACATCCCACCTGCTCTCCCATCTCTCAGCCTCCAGACCAGCCACATGATCCCAGCTGTCTGTCACATGCGGGGACCGGTGGCTGCAGTGGGGACCTCTGGGGTTTGCTGCCTGTCCTGCCTGGAGCAGCAGGTTCAGTGTAAAACAAAATAGAAAAACCCACCTCTTTGTGAGGCTGTTTTGTCGCTTTGTTCCTGCCCTGCTGCTGCTCCTCACATGGCTCCTGTGCATCCTTAGAGCAGCCAGATCCTGGGAACGTGGCTCGGTCCCCTTCCCCAGCCCTTCGGTCATTGCTGTGGGGTTTGGCTTTAACCTTGGGTCAGGCAGCAGCAGCCCCCCGAGTTCCAGCCCTGCCTGGCAGAGCTGCCCTTGTTACACACGTCTACATGAAAATGAACCAGTTCAACTGAAGTTAGTTTTGATACCAGTTTACTTACCCCAGTGAAAACCCCAGTGTGGATGCACTTATTGTGGTGTGGCAGAGGTTGTTTTAGTTTAGGTTCAATCAATTAGGAATTGAAGCTAAACCAGAATCAACTCTTCCCTCAGCCCGACAGGAGCCCCTCCACCGGCTTGCATGGGTTGGACTAAATTGATTTTAAAAGCGAAGGCCTGAGAGAAGGAGGAATGGCTTGTCCGACTCCTTACAACTCTTACTTGGTTTTGGTTTTTTTGGTATGTTTTGTTACTATCTGTTTAATTCCACGGACCAAGGACCATTGTGGGGAAAGGCGATCTCTGTGACAGGTCTATCACCAGTCAGCCAAGGTGTGAGAGCCTAATGTACGTGCTGTGAGATGCCCAGCCAGTCCTCCAGAGACCCCAGAGCAGAGCAGACTCGACATTCCTGCTACTTCCTGCGTAAATAGGAAGGAAGAAAAATAAATCCATAGACCGTTCAGACCCTCCCTATCCATCGTAAAGAAGCAAGAACTCTTTGCAGGTCCCTTTTAAAAGCAGGAAGCTCCTTTTCCTTTGTGCAGATGTTAAAGGCACCTGATGCAGTTTGTATGTGCAGGGGCTTTCCCCATGGCCAGTGTGTGAAAGATTCAACAAAGAGTCACGACCACAAGCTCAGTCTCAGTGGGAAAGGATGGAACAAATACAGTCCCAGAGGGCTGCACGTGCCTGTCTAAGGGGGCAGGAGAACTGGACTTTAATATTTGAGGAATAGGAAGTGCTCCCGTATTGAAAGATGGTCTTGTCCTGTGTACAGCCAGGGGCAGTCACAAAAAGGCATTTCTCTTCCTCTTTGCCCGGGCCTGGCTTCTGTAGTGATAACGTTACACTAACAGAGCTGGTGGCATTTAATTCCTATTCCCCGTGACATTTATAGGCAGAGCCAATAGCAGCCCCTCTATTTCGGCTGCCTGACTCTTTCCTTGATAAAATTGTCTCCCAGTCTTTTCTTTGCGATGCTCTCACCCCGCCATCATTTGCAGAGGGTCTTTGATATTCAGCCCTCAGGCTGGAGAATTGGCTTTTCTTTGTTCCGTCAGATTCCATTCAGATATTGCTTAGATAGGAGCCCCGCGGTTTCTACCTTTTTTCATTTGGGGACCCAAATAACATTTCAAAGGGAGGTGCGGACCCCTTGGAAATGTTAGACAGAGTCTGCAGACTCCCAGGGGGCTGCAGACCACAGGGTGAAAACCACTGTTCTGTGGGAACGACGGCCTTTCGCAGACTCCTTAGACCTAGTTTGCCAGCCCCCATTTGTCCTCGGGCCACAGGTGGAGGGAGAACCACTGACATAAACTGTTCAGAACAATCCCCATTTCTCCTTCAGCACTTGTGTTCCTGCCCAAATCTCACTGAGCTCGAACCTCCCACAGTGCCGCCTCCTGCTGCCACCCCCAAAGCAGCAGCGCCAGCTCCTGTCCTGGAAACAAGTGGGAGTTGCTCTAGCAAGAGGTGTGGGCTTCCCGCCCTGGGCACAGACCAAGGCTGCAGCGGCCCATGGCACCTCTGGGCAATCACATGGAGCAGGACCTCTGTCCCTCCCGGCCCACTGAGCCAAATAGCCCATCACCCACCCAGGGCAACAACCTGCTCCTGCTGCCACTTAACGTAATGCTGTGGCTCAACGAGTAGCAGCCTGTGCTGAAGGTTCAAACACACAGAGGGACGTTGCACACTCAGCACATACTGGACACTGCGGTGTGAAGCCTGGAGACGGAATTCAGTTGTGAATGTGTCAGACTCAGGGCTGGCTCAGCACGACCTGAGCCTTGGAGATGCAGCTGAAAACTGCAGAGCAGATCAAACGGAGACAGCGCAAGAGAGCAGTGGGTCCCTGCACAGTCCCCGTGGGCTCGTGTCCCACCAGTTCTGTTTTCCCTTTGCGGGGACCCTCTGCACCGATTGTGGATCCCCCCAGGTTCCTGGACTCTCTTCAGTCTGTGTGTGGAGGGGGAGGCACGCGGGGATGCAGCCGTGTTCTCTAGGCCCTGTGGGGTCCCTTGTTAGACAGGAGGCTCCCAGACCGGGGGGCAAGGCAGGAGAGGCCCACAGTGGAGGTGGTGAAGCCTGAGATACAGCTGGGCACGTGGGGCCTGTGGGGAGAAAGCCCTGATGGACGGGAGATGTCTCAGGAGGGGGCAGCGTTCAAACCTGGCTGGACCCGACTGGGTCAGGGTCTCTTGGCCTGGTGTCTTAGCGTCAGTTTCTGAGCTGAATCATGTTTCTCTTATTTCCTGCCCATCCTCCAGCACGAGCCATGTCCCATCAGGTAATTTCTTGTCCTCCCTGCTCTTTGCAGCTCCTCTCTAGCTGGAGTCATTGCTGCGTTTCGCTAACACACCCTGAGGAGACTGGTCCATACGATGGGGCCCAACCCATCCCTGGGGTGCAGACGAGCCCCTGCCCACCGCTCCAACTAACAGCCATCCAGCGATTCTGGGTCAGCTCCGTTAGCAGCCTCATGCCCCACACTTCCGCCCTGGGGATCTTCTCTCTCTTTGCTCTGCCCAGAAAGCTGGAAGCGAACAGCCTCTGGGAGAGGGGCCCCTAGGAAGCAGGAACGGGGAGGAGCTAAACTTGCCAACCCTCAGGGGGCAGCAGTGGGGCTGCTCTGGAGAATCCATGGTGCACTTGGTCTCTCAGGCCAGTGCTGTGTCGCTGTGACCCATGCTCACTGAGTGCCCCGCTCCCCCTGCCACTTGCTTGGGCCCTCACCGGACATCAGAGAACGTGGCTCCCGTCATCTCAGCAGTGATGGGCTCACGCTGGGCACCACCAGGCGTTTCCTCACCGTGAGAGCCATTCGTCTGGTCAGCAGGGGGCGCTGCAGACCCATCCCCTGAGTCATTTCAATCCAGCCCTGGGAAAGCCCTGCACTGACCGGGGGCAGGACGAGCTGTCCCCAGTTGCTCGGTCCAAGCTCTGATTTCTTGTGGGGTGAATGCTGCTCTGGGAGACACTCCCGCAGCTGTACCCAGACCCACTGGGACTGCTGAGCCTGTTTGGGTCCTTGGCTGGGGCTGTCTTGGGATGCCCAGCTGTGACCGAGGGCAGAATTGGGCTCTGTGATGCCAGGACTGGCCGTGACAGAGACCTGAGTCATTCCATGGATGCCGATCTAAGGGATACGGGCCCCAGGCCTGATGTCTGACACTCACCCCCTTCCAGAATCGCTCTCCCCTGGGCAGGGGCCTCTCACCCTACCCCAAGCTTCACACCCCCAGAGGGCCCTATCTACCTGGTGGGACTGAAATCCTTGTTACCTTTGAACTGTCCCAGGGGACAGGTAAATATTTGAATGTAAACCAGGAAGGGGCAGTGACCTGGGGCCAGATCTCTGCATCTCTGGAGCTGACACGGAGCCAGGGCTAGCAGGCTGCAGCCTCACTGTGCAGGAGTCTGCAGTGCCTGTGTCTGTGTGTGGGTATGGGTGTGACAGACCAACCCTCTCCCGTCCCCTTTTTCCCAACCCAGAGCTCCCTTGTGAGTCTCCCTGCAGGACCCAGCCAGCCCCAATCCTATATTCAGTGTGCATGGAAGAGACCAGGGCTGGAGCGTGCTCACCGCAGATGCAATGTACAAAGACAAATATTCATAGCTTGATCGATTCCAAGGTCAGAAGAGAACATCTAGTCTGACCTTCCGTATAACCCAGGCCAGGGAATTTCCCAAATATAATTCCTAGAGCAGATCTTGTAGAAAAAAATCTAATCTTGATTTAAAAATTACGCTCACTATTAAAAATGTTCACCGTATTTCCACTCTCGGTTTGTCTAGCTTCAACTTCCAGCCATTGGATCATGTTAGACCTTCCTCTACTAAATTAAAGAGCCTGTTAGCTGATACTTGTCCCCCGTGTAGGTACGTATAGGCTGTAACCATATCACCTCTTAGCCATCTCAGTGGTAAGCTCATAAATTCAGCTCTTGAGGATATCACTATAATGCATGTTTCAAATCCTTTAGTCATTCTCGTGGCTCTTCTCTGAACCCTCTCCAATTATCCACATCCTTCTTGAATGATGGACACCGGAACTGGACACCGTATTCCAGCAGTGGTCGCACCAGTGTCAAATACTGTACAGGGATAAAATCACCTCTCTGCTCCTACCCTAGATTCCCCTGTATGTGCATCCAAGGATCACATTAACCCTTTGGGCAACAGCATTGCATTGGGAGGTCATGTTCAGCCGTTTATCCACCACCACCCTCAAATCTCTTTCAGAGTCATCAGTTCCCAGAATAGAGTCCCCCATCCTGTAAGTATGGCCTATGTGCTTTGTGTCTAAATGTGAACATCTACACTGAGCTACACTGAAACACGTATTGTTCGCCTGTGCCCAGCGTACGAAGTGATCCATAGAACTCTGTATCAGTGACCGGTCATCTTCCTTATTTACCACTCCTCCAATGTTTGTGTTGTCTGCTGTCTTTATCACTGATGAGTTTACGTTTTCTTCCAGGTCATTAATAACAATGTTAAATAGCACAGAACCAAGAACTGATCCCTATGTAATCCCCTCGATCAGTGATGGTTGCCCATTTACAATTACATTTTGAGACCTATCAGTTAGCCAGTTTTCAATCCATTTAATGTGAGCTGTGTTATTTTATATCATTCTAGTTTTGTAATCAAAATGTCATATGGTATCAAGTCAAACACCTTACAGAAATCTCAGTAAATTACATTGACACTGTTACCTTTATCTACTGAACTTATAATCTCATCAAAAAAGATATCAAATTAGTTTGACAAGATCTGATTTCCATAAACCATTGTGAATTGGCATTAATCATGAGAGTATCTTCTAATTCTTTATTAACCAAGTCCCGTATCAGCCACCCCATTATTGTGCCAGGGATCCATGTCAGACTGACAGGCCTATAATTACCCAGTTCTTCCCATTTACCATTTAAAGTATTGACATGACATTAGCTTTCTCCCAGTTTCTTGAATTTCCCCAGTGTTCAAGACTTACTGATAATCACCATTAATGGTCCAGCGAGCTCCTCAGCCAGCTCTTTTAAAACTCTTGGATATAAGTTATCTGGAGCTGCTGATTTTAAAGTGTCTCATTTTTGTAACTGCTGTTTACCATTCTCCCCAGATACTAGTGGAATGGAACAAGTGTTCTCCCCTTCATATGACGTGACAACTTCATCTGGTTTTTCCCAAATACAGAACAGAAATTGAACCTTTTCAGCATTCAGGAGTGGGGACACTCCTTAAAATTGGAGTGCCACCGGCACCGAACCATTGCCCCACCCCCCATACCACACCTTCTCCCTGAGGCCCTGCCTCCACACTGCCCTTCCCCCTGAGGTCCCACCTCACACTGCCCCGTCTCCCCAAGCCCCCACCCTCACACCACACATTCCATCCGAGGCACCACCCTCGAGGACCTGCCCCCACTGCCACCTCTTCCCCTTAGACTTCTAAACATAATGGAACCATGGCCCCCTGCCCATTCTCCCCCTACCGTTCCGGCATCCTGTCTCCATTATTGTTGATAATTCTGCCATTTTATTTGATAACGGACTAGTTCCATTGTTAGGATTCATTTTGTTCCTAATATACTTTAAAAGCTCCTTCTTATTGTCCTTAACTCAGCTGGCCATAGATTTCTTCATATGTTATTTTGCTTCCCTTATCAAGTTTCTACAGTCCTGATTTATATTCATTTCTGTCAACTTCTCCTTTCTTCCCTTTGCTATACATCATTTTAAAAAATATTTTATAGCTGCTTTCATTTGCCCTCTGAGCCAGGTCAGTTTTTTAACCAGTTTGATTGATTGTGGCTTTTGGGATATCTAGTAAAGTGTTCTTAAATAATTCCCAATTTTCATTCACATTTTTCTGATTAAATTCTTCTTCCCAGCTGGTTTGCCTCATAATTGTTTTCAGCTTTGTGAAACAGGCCCTTTCAAACCACTGAGTGAAAATATTACTGGGCTGGACTTTAATGTGTTGGCACATTGTAAATGTGATTGAGTCAGGATCACCTGTACCTAGGCTACCGTTCATGGTTAGTTCTGTGATCAGCTCTGTGACGAACTAGGAATGTTCTTAATGTTCCCTCTGAATACTGTCGGGGGGGGCCTCAGTTCCTGGCCGACCCTCTGTCACCTAGCAACTAATAGCCAGGCCCTTCTCCCCTGCAAGGGGATGCTAAAGGTGTGGGAGAACAAAGAGGTCAAGTGACCTGCTGACCCGGAAAAGGAGTTGGGGCTGTCATAAATGGATAGGTAAGGTAAGGGTTAAGTTTCTTTTACCTGAGAAGGGTAACCGAACACCTGACCAGAAGCGACCAATCAGAGAACTGATTGTTTAAAGTCAGGCGGGAATTTGTATACTCGGGGTCTTTTTTTTTCTTAGCTTAATGAGGAAACAAGTGCTTCTTCTAATTCTCTCCTAATACTTCTGCTAAAACATCTGTAATACCAGAACGCAAAGTAATTCACTCCTGATGGTCTTTGGTGTATTTACGTATGTGTAATTTGTGTAGCTGGTTTTATGAGGGCTATCTTTAATTCCAGACTGTTTCTTTATATCTTTTTATAAGCAAGAGCTGTATTGAGTTTCTAATGCAAGCATGATGTTTTATTAATTTTCTTTCTTTGTTCTATAAAGTTTCTCTGTTAAACTTGTGAAAAGTTCTTTTCCTAGGGAGGCAAAGGAAAAAAAGGCAGGCTGTAGGGCTATTTTCCTATTTGGGTCCAGGGAAAGAGCAGACTACGGGAAAGGACGAAGAATTTCTCTCTGTTCTCTGTGGTTACAGTTTTCCCTCGTTCCTGGAGCAAGGGACGGTGGCAGAGCCAGCTGATGGGTATTTTGCATCTCCATTCAGTTCCTGAGGAAAGCAAGAAAAGCTTGTTTCTTGGGTCACCACAGGTTAGCCGCGAGGCAAGCCTGAGGAAGGAAGGGGAGGGTTTATTTCCCCTCTTTTAGCATAAGGGATTGGTGAATCTGGGTGTCCCACCAAGGCAGGGTTGGGACACCAGACTGAGAGGAAAGGGATCAGGCCCCCATAGATTAATTCCTGATCTGTGGGCGCGAGAAATATCCAAGCTGGTAGATGAGCTGGGGGAGTTTCAGTAAGCCCCCAAACTTTTTACGCAAAAGTCACAGATTGGGACAGGAGACCAGCTGTGACCCTAAAGTCCGTCTGGACTGGACGGCTAGATACCCACAGGGGCTGGAGGGTTTTGGGAGTTGGAGGCTGGCTGGGGACGAGAGTGAGTCAGACATGGGTCTCTTGCTCACTGCCCCCCAGAATGGACTGGCTGAGGGGTCTGGTTTCTGTATCTAACAAGCTCTTGTTTTAGACCCTGTTCCTTTCATCGAATAAACCTCTGTTCACTGGGTGGCTGAGAGTCACATCTGACTGCGAAGTGGGGGTGCAGGACCCTGTGGCTTCCCCAGACCCCCGCTGGGGCGGGCTCGCTGGGGGGAAGTGCACGATGGGGCATGAGGATGAGCGAAACATGGTTATCGCTGGCAAGTGGCTGTCCATCTGCAAGCCGACTACTACACCTTACGCTCAATCTACCTAATTGTAATCAATTCGGACCCCCGACCAGTACTCAAGGCATGGAGCACCACCCAGTGGAAACTCCCAGGAAGAATGGTGGAAGACTAATAGCACATCAAGCTTATCGCCATAGATCAGAAACTACGACCAACAAAACTGTTAACACCAAACGCACACAACAGTCAGTCATAACTAGCGACAACATGTGGTGCACTCTTGCCCTGGAACACAAATAATCAATGCACACGTAGACTAGCCACATCGGGTAGTCTGCACTTCACAAGGTCGACTACGGGAGGCTCCCCCAAAGTCCATCCACGCCGAACTCAGACACTTCCTACCTTCAGTGGGGACGACAACCACACCACTTGCCTCAACATCCTCACTCACACCCACCCGAGACATCTTCCTAGGAGGCCAAATCGCCCAGGGGACTCCCATGATGTCACCAAGCTTCCTGCCTACTTCTATTTATCTCTCAAGGCCCAATAGCACCCACACAACAAACACGAAACAAGTGATCAGTTCCAACCCGGAGGCATCTTCCTATTCCTAGAACACCAAAACTCATCCCTGGCGGAACTGGAACACCTCACTTGAGTAGTACCACTCCAGGAAATAAAATCACTAATATTCCTAAGAAAATTGTTTCCACTAAAGAGAACCATTTTTGGACTGAGTAACTGCAGAGTATAAGGCACACAGCTCAAGAACCGACGCCAGCATAATGAACTCATTAAGTCACTAGCACTAGTCACGCTCACTCCACCATCGAACTGAAACCGGGAAACGCACACAGCTTCTTTTCCTTTACTCTATAAATAGACTGCATAAGGACGCCACTCATCCTTGTCTCAGTGTTGCGGAATTTGTGTGAATCTGCCCAGACACCAAGCTAACCCCATCCTTGTCAATATGCTCATGTAGGACAGGGACTGTTTGTAAAATTCAAGATCATTTTCTCCCCAAGTTGTCAGTGACCCCCCGGGAAAAAACCAGCAGGTTCTTCTTAGAAACACACTACTGCGAAAAATCTTTTGGACCATGTAGCAAACAAATGGTCACATGTTTCTGCTATCTTTGATAAACTAGCCACGTCAAGGTGATTTCATGGCAACAGGCAAAACCCTTCTTTTCCCCCTCCGACACCTAATTCCCCTGCCACCCAAATTTCTCTCCTGTCATCGAATAAACCTCTGTTTTACTGGCTGGCTGAGAGTCACATCTGACTGCGAAGTGGGGGTGCAGGACCCTGTGGCTTCCCCAGGACCCCCGCTGGGGCGGGCTCGCTGTGGGAAGTGCACGGGGGGGCAGAGGATGCTGAATGCTCCAAGGAGAAACCCAGGAGGTGAAGACGTGTGAGCGTCTTGCCCTGAACAAGTCTGCTCCAAGGGAGAGGAGGCTCCCCAAAGTCCTGACTGGCTTTGTGGGGAGCAGTTCTGGAGCATCGCCCAGGGACTCCATGATGTCACAAGCTCCTCTTTATCTCTCAAGGCAAGGGCTCATATAGAACACTCCCCTGGCGGATGGAACACTTTTTGAGTTAGGAAAATATATAAGAAATTCCAAAGACATTTTAGTACTGGCAGCACCAGACCGCCAGCATGTGTCACTCACACTGAAATCCGGGAGCACACAGCTTCTTTTCCTATACTCTATAAATAGCTGCATAAGGAGCCACTCATCCTGTTCCTCAGTGTGATTTGGTGATCTGCCCCAGACACCAGCTAACCCCCCATCTTGTGCTGTTAGGACAGGGATTCATAACCATTCAAGATCATTTTCTCCCAAGTTGTCAGTGACCCGGAAACAAGTCTGAGACACTCTGCTGACCATGTGCAAATGGCAATGTTCTGTACTTTATAACCTAGCCACATCAAGGTGGATTTTCATGGCAACAGGAAAAACCCTTCTTTTCCCCGAGCACAATCCCCCTGCCAAATTTCAATTCCAGGCTCCAAAGCATGAAGGCGCTAGAACTCCTCAACAAAATGGTCAGGAAAATGGATTGGGCTGGAAAAAAACTATCTGTTACTGCTAACCGTGTTCTCAGAAATGGCACAATTAGTTTTTGCTGAAAGTTTACAAAAAAAATTCAACCCAAGGCAGAGCCTGAGCATGGAAATTTCATCCCCGGCCGTCCCAGTGCGGGAACGTTAGAAGTGATCGTGAATAGGGTTTTCATGAGACATGTTCAGCAACCCCAACATTCTTCTCGTTTGCATTGCAGCAGTGGGGGCGCTGCCAGAACCCACTTTAACGAACTCATTTCTCAGCAAGCTCCTCCCCCCTGCTCCTGCCAGGGCTTCCTCAGCATCCTGGCTAGTGCACCACCACGGACCCCCAGAGGGGTCCCACCCCAGGGCCGGTGCAAGGATGTTTCGCACCCTAGGCGAACCTTCCACCTTGCACCCCCCACTTCCCTGCCCTGAGTCACCCCCCTGCCGCAGCTCACCCCTGCTACGTGCATGAGCACCCCGAGTACGCCGTGGCTGCTTCACTTCTCCCACCTCCCAGGCTTGCGGCTCCAATCAGCTTAGGTGCCGCAAGCCTGGGAGGCAGGAGAATTGAAGCAGCCACAGCGTGCTCAGGGAGGAGGCAGGGCAAGGGTGAGCTGGGGTGGGGAGTTCCCCTGCGTGCCGCCCCACACTTGTTGCCAGCGGTTCTTCCCACGCTTCCCTGCCCCAGCTCCCTCTGCCTAAATACTGGAGGCGACCAGGACAGCTGAAGATCCAGCCGCCATGGTCGCTGCCAAAGAAAATGGCACCCCCCCAAATCCCAGTGCCCTAAATGATTGTACCAGCCCTGTCCCACCCCCTCCCATGTAACCAATGCAAGGGGCCTCCTGGCTCGTCTGACCCTTTGCCAGGCAGCATCCTCTGACTCAAGCTGCAAGAACCTGTCAGAGCCTTGAATCCAGCAGCTGGGGGTGGTGAGTAAATATTGTCCTGGCTGCGTCCCCAGCCCCAGCCAGAGACCTGACACGACCCTTGTTTACCCCAGATCGAAGCAAAGCTCTGGGTCCAGAGTCTGTATCAGGGCAGAGCAGGCTGGTCTCCAGCACAGTGTGTGGGAGAGAGGGAGAAAGAAGGATCCAGAGGCGGGTGACGTGTGTGTGTCCCCTTGTGCCTGCCCATCTGCCTGCACCCCAGGAATGGGAGCCCCAGAAACCCCGGCCTGCCTGCTACTCTTCCTGCACCTCACAGCTGGGATCTCTGCAGAGCCGTAAGCCCTGTTCGGGTCTGTCTGTCTGTCCACGTGGTGGGCGGTGCGGGGTGAGGGTTGGAAGCAGCTGAGGGCACCGATGAGGGGGCTGCTCGATCCAGAACTGAGGGGACAGGTCCATTCTCTCCTGGGTGCTCAGTCCCTCCTGGGCCCCCTGGTCCAGCACCTCCCAGCATTGGGGGAGGGTGGCTCTGGTTAAGGCAGTGACTTGGGGCCCAGGAGAGCTGGGGTCAGTGCCCGGCTTTGCCACAGACGCCCTGTGCACCCCCGGCCAGACACCAACCCTCTGAGCCTCAGCTCCCCTGTGCCATAGGGTGATGATCCTCTGCGGCCACCTGCTCCCGTCAGTCTGTCACCTCCTCGGGCCGTGACCTCTCTCTGCCTGCGGGTCTGTCCAGCCCCAGCACAGGGGGGCCAGGCTGGGCTGGGTCTCTAGGCACCAGTGCAATAGAACAGTAATTACCGACAAACCCAGCGTGTTAAATGAACGTCTCAGCCAGAACCGGGCAGTGCGCCCAAGGTTCAAACGCCGAAGGGTTCCTGTGAGGGCGGGCAGAGGCCCTGGGGACAGACTGGGCTGGGGGTGGGGGTGGGGCTGTATCTAAGCCGGTTACTGGCTGCACAGGGCTCAGGTGCTCAGTACAGCCCCAGGCTGACCAGCCCCCCGCCATGCACAGGGGTCTCAGCTCACTGTCAGCGCCACTAGCTGCCCCTTTCTGGGCAGACCGAGCAGCTGAGAGGCCGGGGATGGAGGGGAATTGAGCCCCTGTCTGCGCCCCCTGGGACCCTGCAGCAGGGGCAGCTCCAGGCCCCAGCACGCCAAGTGCGTGCTTGGGGCAGCAAGCCACGGGGGGCTCTCTGCCGGTTGCTGGGAGGGTGGCAGGCAGCCAGCCAGCCTTTGGCGGCACACCTGCAGAGGATCCTCTAGTCCCCCGGCTCCGGTGGACCTCCTGCAGGCATGCTTGGGATGGCGAAATGTCTAGAGCCACCCCTGCCCTCCAGCTCCATGGGAGGCAGGCTGGGGCAGGAGGAGTGGGGGGGCCTTGCCCTGCTCCTGCTATATGGTTAGAGAAACGAATCAGCCTCCAGAGATGTTGACCCAGGTCTGCTCCCAGCAGGAGGGACACTCAGAAATCGGGAGTCACCCTGGTCCTGGGGAGGCTCTGGGCTGTCCCCTCCCCCACTGCCCCAGTGCTTTCCCCTCCCCAGGCACTATGTGGTGGTGAGCCCAGCTGAGCTCTACCACCCACTCACGGGGACGGTGTCAGTTCATCTCAGCGACCTCAACGAGACCGTCCGGGTGAGCATCCGGCTGGAGAGGGGGGATGGGCCCAGCGCTATCACCCTGCTGGAGAGAGAGGTCCAGGAGCCCCGTCTGCACGAGAACGTGCGCTTCCAGGTGAGCCCCCACCCGCAGCCATGGGCACGGCCCCGGGCATTGGCCATGGGCACAGAGCTGGTCACTCAGTGGGCAGCTGTAGCCACAGAACTCGAGCCCATCCCTCAGCAGCGACAGGCAGGGGGAGCGGGGATGGGGTGGGGGGCACGGAGAGCGCCCTGGCTTCCAACTCCAAATCGACACCCAGGTTCCCTCCCATTCAGGGCCCCCAGCTGGGAATGGGGTTCCTGTGTCTGGGGGGGCTCGAACAGGGACTCAACAAACACCACTGCCCCCCATCCCCCACGATAGTGGTCTGCACCACGACCAGCCCGTTACCGGCTGCTGTGTGCCTTGCTGGGGTCCCCGTGTGCAGGTTCCAGCCCCGTCTGGGGGCAGCAGGAAGTGGCAGAGCTGCACGTCTCGATCCGGGAGATGCCCTGCAGTTCTCTGAGCGGAAGAAGTTGCTGCTGCCGGGCGCTGCAGCCCAGGACCTTTGTGCAGGAGACAAGGCCATCTACAAGCTGGACGACAGGTGAAGAGGGCAGAGCTGCTTGCATGGGAGTTCTCTGGGCCCAGGCCCTTGGGACGGACTCTGGCTCCAGCGGCTGGGCTGGGGTCCTAGCGGGAGATTCGGGACTCTCACTGTCTTAGGCCCCTTTCTGCACCTGGCCCCAGGGAAAGAAGCCCAAAGCCTGAGCCTGTTATGTGGGCCTGTCTGGAACCCAAGTGGGGTCTTCATCCTGTGCTTGTGGAGGCACAGACACGGCAGGAGGGCAACCGATCGGGCCTCCTCTGGAGCCTTCAGCCACACAGGCAGAGCCGTTGGCTCAATTGGCAAGGGCAGTGGGGAAGTGGCGCTGCAGCTGCCGGCTGGCTGGGCCCATTCTGCGGTTCACAGACGTTGTAGTGCTGGGGCACCGGCTGGCCACCTTCTCACCAGCTGGGAATTCACTCACGACAAAGGTCCGAACCAGGGCTGGATTCCCCCTCTGCCTCTGCTCCTTTCCAGTGAAGTTTCGACTGATCGTCAGTTTGACAAAGACTTTGGTCCCAGTAACCCGGTAAGGTGAGAGCGGAGGTACGGGGATGAGACGGGCTGGGTAACAGGCCTGAGCACTGCACGTTAGTCTTGTCGACACCAGCAGGCCATTCAGTCCAGTTTGAAATCAAAACAGTCCTCTTCACTGGTGGCTTGCCCCCTGTCCATGCATGCTGTGTCTGTATTAGATGGGTGTGCAATTTGGAAAAGCCCAATGCCCGGCCCTCTTGCTGTAACTCACACAGCACGAGTGTGCGAGGTCACGCCAGCGGGGACGAGCCCACGCCACATCCTGGAAGTACCAGAAGCTCCGGTATTCTGGGAATGCCTCAGCCGACCACCTCGGTGTGAGCAGCTGCTGTGCAGAGCGGGCGAGTGCTCACCAGGAGCGAGTACAGACATTCGGGCAGTGCCTATTTCTTGTTTGCGAAGTTTTGCACTGCGCAGAGAGGGTTGATTGCAATTGCATGGAGCTGAGTGAGGGCGGCACCACTGGCTTATTTAGCGGCCAGTCTGTGATTGCTGTGAGGTGCCAGCCACCCCCCCCAGGAGTGACAGTCATTAGCACCTTTCAGTCTAACCTGCTGTGCGCGCGGCTAGTGACCCACAAAAGTCAGTAGGTGGCAGAATTGGGCCCAGTGTGGAAAATAGGATTACGGGACAGCGCCTCGCCAGCACACCTGCGCACAGCGGAACGCCTGCAACGCAGAGCCCTGGTCCTTATGACTGCCCTCCTGGCGCTGCCCTTAGATCTGCCCCTTCTGCGCTGCAACGCGAAGAGTCGCACCCCTGCCCTGTATCCGAGAGCAGGGACAGGAAGTGGAGCCCATGAGGCTGGAGCCCTCGCACCTCTCATGCCCCCAGAGACACCCCGGTCCTGGGGAGGTCACAGGCAGACCCCGGGGCAGTGAGGGGTGTTTCCTGTCGCTCTAATCAGCCATCTCCTGTCTGTTTGCTTTGCAGTTGCCCCTGGTTATCGTGCAGGTCAGTCTGTGCCTCTCCAGCCTCCTCCTCTTCCTGTCTGGCTCATCCGAGGGCACCCGGGGGTGTTCAGTGGTGGGGATCCCAGAGGAGTCTGGGCTGTGACCACAGCGTCCAGCAAGCCAGACCTAGACCCATCTGCCCTGCTGTGGGGGTGCAAAGGGTCCCAGAGCACAGGGCGTTTCTGGGCTAGGCCCCATGGGGGGCAGGGAGGGGACATTTGTGCCATCAGGTTACGTCCTCCCCACCCTGCGTTTGCAGCGTCTGGGGCTGTCTGTGCGGGAGGCAGGTGGGTTTGGGCCTGGCTGGGATCCCTGCCTGAGTCGCTCACCCCGAATGTTCCCAGCCCCCGAACTCTGGGTCAGGCAGTGACTTGATCAGGCCAGTGGGGAACTCAGCGGGGAGCCCCCTTGGGAGCCTGATGGGGGAAGGGCAGGGGGGAGGGAGGGTCTCTGGGAGCTTCAGGGGCAGAGGGGAGGGGTGGAGGATTGGGGAGGCTGCGTGGGGGGAGGGGGACAGGGAACACACCCACAGAGGCCTGGCACTGAGATGGAAATGGTCCCTATGGCGAGTTCCCTGGGCTTTGTCCAGGCTGGAGATGGGGTGTCCTTTGGGGGCCTGTTCCCTGCAGGGGTGGTGCCCTCGGGTCAGGGCTGAGAGGTGCTGGCGGGGGCCCCCTTTCCCAGAAACTGCCCGGCGGTGCCTGCTCCAGGCTAAGGAGAAGGATTTGAGGCCACCGGGCGTTGATCCAGCCCCCGTCAGCAGCGCGAGGCACTCGGGGGCTGCCCGGGATGAGCCGTGTGTGGGGGCAGCGGCTGAGCAGGGCGTGTCCATGTGCCAGGATCCCAGCGGGAACCGCATTGCCGAGTGGCGAGATGTGACTCCGCAGCAGGGCATCGTGGATCTGTCCCTCCTGCTGTCTGCAGAGCTGGCCCTGGGGACGTACGCCATCGAGGCGCAGGGGACGAGGCACTCTTTCAGCGTGGAGGAATATGGTGCGCAGCGAGGCCCAGGGCAGCGACTGAGGCTGTGGCTCCGACACGTGGGGCAGGAGGGGGATTCCTGAGTCTCCCTGGGGAGAGGTGTCCGTGGGTCCCTGTCAGAGGGTTGCTGGGAACTCAGAGCCCTGGGACTGGCTCAGCCAGCTCCAAGCTCTCCTGGGCCTCAGCCACCCATGGCCACTCCTCCCGCAGTAGGGCCCTGGGGGAGGGGGAATTCAGCCTCCCTAGCCCACCCCAGCCCTGCCCCACTCTGCCCTAGGGTCCTGGGGGAGGTCTCAGGTCGGCGCCACTGGGGAGATACAGAGCTGGGGATTTCAGTATGACCGGCCTGAGACACACCAGCATCATGAGTCAGAACCAAGGCTGGTCCATGCTTTTGATCTGACTCTGTATTTCTGCAGCCCCACCCCCTTCCCCCTGTGTCTGTGGGAGGTGGATGGGGTCAGTTACCGTGTCCCCAAAGTTATCGCGGGAGCTGGTCCTGGCTCCCGCTGCTGGAGGTCGCTGGCTGCTGGATGGGACGGAGCTTCCAGCATCTCACCAACCCCCAGCAGCTAATTCTGTCCCCCCAGTCCCAACTCAGCACCCACCCACATCTGCCCTGTGCCCCCAGATCCACCTCTGCCCAGCCCAGCACCCACCACATCTGCCCTGTGCCCCCAGCCCCACCTCTGCCCAGCCCAGCACCCACCCACATCTGCCCTATGCCCCCAGATCCACCTCTGCCCAGCCCCCACCACATCTGCCCTGTGCCCCTCAGCCTGGTGTTGCTGGGAGGGGGAGGGAAATGTCAGCAGCCCCCTCTCCATCCTCTCCCCCCAAAAACCTCCTCTGGCTCCTATGGGGGAGGGGGAGAGAAGATCTCTGATGTCTCCCTTGAAACAGCTGCCACCTACCCCCACCCTCACCCCAGACACTTGGTCCTGACCCCCTCAACTGCCTCCCACCACCCTGATCCCCAACAGGTGCTTGGGGCAGGGGTAGCGTATGGAGCCCCCTGGCTGCCCCTATGGGTTGGAGCCGGTGTGGGGACATGCTGCCGCTTCCGGGAGTGGTGTGGCACCAGGGCAGGCAGGGACCCTGCCTTAGCACCACTGCGCTGCCGTCCAGACTTTTAACAGCCCGGTCTGTGGTGCCAAGCGGAGCTGCCAGGGTCCCTTTTCGACCAGGTGTCCCAGTTGAAAACCCAACACCAGGCAACCCTACTGCTGCAGCCTGCAGCCTCTTCCCAGCCCAGCTCCATTTCTGGGCCCTTCCCCTTTCCGCCCGGCTGGTAGGTTGGTGGGGGGCTGCATGACCCAGGGAGAAGCTCCAAGGCCGAGAATCGCGATGAAACCCCCGAGCTGGGGCTGCGGGTCAGTTTCACTTCATCCCTCTCTGCCCCCCAGTGCTACCCAAGTTCAAAATGACCTTGGAGCTGCCCCCCGTGGTGACGGTGCTGGATGAGACGCTCCTGCTGCGGGTGTGCGGCCAGTGAGTGTGAAAGCAGCCCTGCCGGGCCGATAAAGGGGGGGCTGGTACCACCTGGACCTGACTCCCCTCCCCCGCCCCCCAGGCCAGGATCTGACCTGTCCCCTTCCCTGCCTGTGCCCTTTTCTGCCCCATGCTCATGGCCAGACAGGGCTCCTTGGGGCTCTCACTCCCACCTACATAACCAGCCTCACCCAAGCAGGGACCCCCGATAGGCAGGGGTGTTGGCCCCCTCCCCTCCCACTTACCCTTTCCCTCCCCTCTGCTAAACAGATACACTTACGGGAAGCCTGTCCTGGGGAGGGTCCAGGCCAGCCTGTGTCGGAAGGAGGAATCAGAAGGTCTCTGGTACGATGTTCTGTGCACGGAGCTTACTGGCCAGGTGAGTCCGACTGGGGAGCGGGCAGGTACATGACATGCTGCTGGAGGAGGCTCCTCTCCATGTTCTTCGTACACTGGCCAGAGGGGGGCTGTGATCTGCCGTGATGAGGTTCGTGACATTCATGTAAAGCTGGTGTAAGTGCAGGCGAATCAGGCCGTGGATCCGTCCGGGTCCCCATCTGCAGGCTGGGAGTGAGGACTGGCAGCTGTGTAGCTGGGCCTAGGGACTTCTACGGCCCCCCTTTCCCCACAATATCTCAGTGCCTCACTGTCACGGTGCCTGTACCCCTCTTCCTGGTACTCACAGTGACTCTTAGCCAGCTAGTAGAACAGAAGGTTTATTGGACAACAGGAACACAGGTTACAGCAGAGCTTGCAGGCACAGTCAGGACCCCTCAATCGAGTCC